>NW_015630970.1:104557-105604 GCF_001515625.1 Sinocyclocheilus rhinocerous
TTCAACATTGATAATAATCAGAAATGTTTCTTGAGCAGCAGATCAGCATATTAGAATGATTTCTGAAGATCATGTGACACTGAAGACTGGAGTAATGATGCTGAAAATACAGCTGAGCATCACATGAATAAATTACAGTTTAACAGATATTCACATAGAAAACAGCTGTTTTACACTGTAATAATATCACAATAATATTGTTTTATTGTGTTTTGAAATAAATGCTGTCTTTATGAGCATAAGATACATTTAAAAACATGTTTTTTAAATATCTTACTGAACTTAAACTTGTTAATGGTAATTGAATTCTTCCCTCTTTTTTTGTTATATGATAACTACTGTTATCTTCATTAATGTGGACTGTGCAAAAAATGACAAATCATCTTTGACATATGGAAAAAAAAACTTTTATGAAAAGAAGTCATCTGGAAAGAGGGTCTTTTTATTATTAATTTTCCCCCACTGCCACTGACATGCCAAAAACTGATGCCATCGCTTACATATTTGCTAATGTTATGTATTATATGTTTATAGGTGGTCTATTTGACAGCTACCAAGATGAGTAGAAAAACACTGATAATTGCAGTGTTAAGTTTAGGTCTGTAAATTCCTGATCATCCAAATTCTTTATATCTCTTATTACTTACTTACATGTGAAAATTGCTCTAAAATGAATGTTACTTTGATTTTTTTAGCAACAGTGTTTTGTAGCCCCACTGCCCAAACAACATCAGCATCAACAACAGAATTAACAACACTAACATGAAACACACTAGGATCACCAACACCAGCATCAATAAAGCCAGCTGAATCTACAACTGCAAACCCACTTACAACTACTGCCTCTTCTACTGAAATGACACCAACAACTGAATCAACAAACTCTCCTACAACTACAGCTCAGCTTACAACTACAGGCCCTCCTACAGAAACAACAACACAACTTACATCTACAGCTGAACCAACAACCACAACTGTTTTAACATCTACAGCTGAACCAACAACCACAACTGTTTTAACATCTACAGCTGAACCAACAACCACAAC
>NW_015630970.1:105922-115177 GCF_001515625.1 Sinocyclocheilus rhinocerous
ACTGTTTTAACATCTACAGCAGAACCAAGAACCACGACTGTTTTAACATCTACAACTGAAGCAACAACTACAACTGTTTTAACATCTACAGCAGAACCAAGAACCACGACTGTTTTAACATCTACAACTGAAGCAACAACTACAACTGTTTTAACATCTACAGCAGAACCAAGAACCACGACTGTTTTAACATCTACAACTGAAGCAACAACCACAACTGTTTTAACATCTACAGCAGAACCAAGAACCACAACTGTTTTAACATCTACAGCAGAACCAAGAACCACAACTGTTTTAACATCTACAGCAGAACCAAGAACCACAACTGTTTTAACATCTACAGCAGAACCAAGAACCACAACTGTTTTAACATCTACAGCAGAACCAAGAACCACAACTGTTTTAACATCTACAGCAGAACCAAGAACCACAACTGTTTTAACATCTACAGCAGAACCAAGAACCCAGATAGTGAACACTGTAGTTCGATCAGCCAGAAACAACATGCTACCCTTCCAGATCTTCACTTTTTCAATTATAATAAATGGAACAGGTGAGTGATTCACTGTGATGACAATCCAGATGTAATGTAACATTTGTGGCTACTTTTTTCAAATAAAACATGCAGAGAGAGAACCCTAAATGTGAACGTGCATGTAGATTTTAAGAGTTCAAACTTGAAGTGTTGCAGCTGTACTCCGTTATATTACTTGAGCTATAGGTAAAATCCCAAAAGGTCAGAAAATGATCATTTCTGTCTGTTTTCTTCTCTTTGTAATGCAGCATATTCATCAGGTGACGTCAGCAGCAGGATCAGTGTGTTGACCGCTTCGTTCCTGGTTGCAGTGTCGCTTCTAGTTCAAAGGTTTAACTGACCGTAATGACTCATGCCAAGATAACTGATTCAGACGGGTCTGAATCTTGCCTTCAGCTCAAGTCAAGGACTCAAATGAAGGTACTGATGCTACTTAATGAGTAGTAATGAAAGTAATATTTTAAATAATCCTATTCTGAAAATTCTAACTAGATCTAAGCTACAATGGATTCCATATCGGTTCTGGATCTGTATGTACCTTAATGTGTTTACTTCAGAACCCATCATTGTAGAATTATGTTGTTTTTAAAATTTTGGTTAATGGAATATTTATTACCACAACTCTTCCATTTAGTAAGGACATGTTTTTAAAATACGCAAATACAGTAGGTTTTCAAAGTCTAAAGTATGCTGAAATGCTATGCTATAATTGATTCTTCAGAAAAGGGATAAAACAAGCAACAGTTTAATTTCAATTGAACTGAATTTTCATTAAAATGATGACCTTAAAATAAGCCATTCTCAGATCATAACTCACTACTTCACTTAGATTAAACAATTACTATGCATATTTAAAATAAACACTATCATGTGCAGACCATAAGCAATGCATTGGAAAATGTTAAAGGTATTTTTTTATGCTGGCTGACTCTGGAACAGGCTTTAATGAGTGAAAGGATGAAGTATTTCAATGCTTACGAAACCTGTAAAACAACTCAGAAAAATGACAAATAGCTACAGTATGTGACATCAGAAACTTCTGGGGGAAAAACTCATAGACAAGATCATCTGATAATATTACATATTATCACGAAAACCTGTACTACAACAACAACAACGCGCTTCTCAGCCAGTTAGACACACAAATTCATGCACTTGTATCATACCAGTATTTTCAAAAATATTTATTCTCGAAACATTTAGATGTTCTGGTCTCCACCGACATTTCAGGGCAGTCGAGGTCGTTTCTAGGTGCTGATCCACCTTCTGATCTGGATACGGACTGGATCCGAGTGACTGCAGTGACCATCTGATCTGGATACAGACTGGCTCTGGTGGCTACGGTGACCTCGGAATAAGAGAGAAACATACTGAGTGCGACCGGTAAGATAAGACCTAAACCAGGAAAGTGGGGTGCCAGTAATCCCTATTGAAACTAACCTGTCCAGGAGTATCTTGTGCGAGATCGTGTCAAAGGCCGCACTCAGGTCAAGAAGGACAAGTATTGTTAACAAACCAGAATCAGCTGCCAATAACAAATCATTAGTAATTTTGACAAGAGCAGTCTCTGTACTATGATGAGGACGAAAACCGGATTGGAATTGCTCAAACAATGTATTATTGGAGAGATGATTGTGAACTTGAGCTGCAACACATTTTTCCAAGATTTTAGAAATGAATGGTAAATTAGAAATTGGTCGATAATTTTAAAAAATTGATGGATCAGTCCCTGATATCTTTAGAATAGGGGTAATAAATAGCAGTTTTAAGAAAAGAAGGTACAGAACCAGAAACAAGTGAAGAGTGAAAATCCATGGGAAACACTGTGGCTGTGCCATTCTCGTTCTCTCTCTGTCTGAGGGGGACATCTGTGGGTAAATGGCTGCCAGCCTGGCTGATGAAGGGCCCTCGTTCCTCTCACTCTCATTAGTCTTCCAATAAAAGCGGTGAGCACTTCATATTTTCATTCATCTCCTGCATTTCTCTGAGACGCTCAGACATGGTTGAATGTCACGGTGACATCACAACGCACAGCGTTTTCCTTTGAATAAGACCTCAGTTTTATCACTGTTGAGTTTTAGAAAGTTGGCTGAAAGCCAGTCTTTAATTTCAGCTAAACATCTAGTCAAGGAAGGTGGAGGAAAAGAACTAGAGGGTTTAGAAGACAGGTAGAGCTGGGTGTCGTCGGCATAGCAGTGAAAATGGATACCATATTTCCTGAGAATATAGCCAAGAGGAAGTAAATAGATGATGAATAAGAGTGGGCCCAAAACAGAACCCTGAGGGACACCAGTAGTAACTGTAGATGGTCTTGATTTAAAATTTTTAATTTGAACATACTGAGTGCGACCGGTAAGATAAGACCTAAACCAGGAAAGTGGGGTGCCAGTAATCCCTATTGAAACTAACCTGTCCAGGAGTATCTTGTGCGAGATCGTGTCAAAGGCCGCACTCAGGTCAAGAAGGACAAGTATTGTTAACAAACCAGAATCAGCTGCCAATAACAAATCATTAGTAATTATGGCAAGAGCAGTCTCTGTACTATGATGAGGACGAAAACCGGATTGAAATTGCTCAAACAATGTATTATTGGAGAGATGATTGTGAACTTGAGCAGCAACACATTTTTCCAAGATTTTAGAAATGAATGGCAAATTAAAAATTGGTCGATAATTTTCAAAAATTGATGGATCAGTCCCTGATATCTTTAGAATAGGGGTAATAAATAGCAGTTTTAAGAAAAGAAGGTACAGAACCAGAAACAAGTGAAGAGTGAATAATTTTAGTAATTAATGGAGACAGAGATGGTAGACAGGCTTTAACTAAGCAGGTAGGCAGTGGATCAAGCTGACAAGTGACCTAAATTGCTAGAAAGTAATTGCTGATGAATCTTTTTAATCTTAGACTCAAAAAAAGTCATAAAACGGTTGCATAGTTCTGTAGAAAACAAATTTAATGGCAGAGTGTCAGATGGACACAGAAAATTCTTCACTACAGAAAAAATAAATCTAGAGTTCCCTTCGCTAGCTCCAATTATATTAGAATAGTAGTCCGATTTTGCTTTGGACAATGCTTCTTTATAATGATGGATATGGTCAGCAAGCATTTCTTTATGTACAGTTTCAGACATTTAGCGTATAAACGCTCTAGCCTACGGCCTTTAGTTTTAAGCAGATGCAATTCAGAGGTAAACCAGGGAGCAGAGAGAGTAAAAGAAACAGTCCGAGTTTTGACAGGTGCAAAAACATCCAAGATCTCAATTAGTCCATTATTATAATAGGAAACCAGAGCATCCGCAGTGGAGAAATCAGCTTTGCTGGAGAAGCTGGCAAGTTCATCAGCAAAATTAGGCACATCAATGTTCTTAATGTTCCGGAATGTGATTGAACGACACGGGTTTAACTTGAAGACTGCCAACTGAGCACAAAAGGACACCAGAAAATGGTCTGATATATGCAAGTCATGAACAGTGCAATTGTAAGGAGTTATACCAGAACAACAAATGAGATCAAGGGTATGTCCTTTAGAGTGAGTAGGAAAGTTAGCAAATTGCTGCAAACCAAAGCTGTCCAAACAAGATAAAAATTCACTTGTACTTGCGTTACTGTCATTGTCAATATGAATGTTAGTCCGATTTTGCTTTGGACAATGCTTCTTTATAATGATGGATATGGTCAGCAAGCATTTCTTTATGTACAGTTTCAGACATTTAGCGTATAAACGCTCTAGCCTACGGCCTTTAGTTTTAAGCAGATGCAATTCAGAGGTAAACCAGGGAGCAGAGAGAGTAAAAGAAACAGTCCGAGTTTTGACAGGTGCAAAAACATCCAAGATCTCAATTAGTCCATTATTATAATAGGAAACCAGAGGAGAAATCAGCTTTGCTGGAGAAGCTGGCAAGTTCATCAGAAAAATTAGGCACATCAATGTTCTTAATGTTCCGGAATGTGATTGAACGACACGGGTTTAACTTGAAGACTGCCAACTGAGCACAAAAGGACACCAGAAAATGGTCTGATATATGCAAGTCATGAACAGTGCAATTGTAAGGAGTTATACCAGAACAACAAATGAGATCAAGGGTATGTCCTTTAGAGTGAGTAGGAAAGTTAGCAAATTGCTGCAAACCAAAGCTGTCCAAACAAGATAAAAATTCACTTGTACTTGCGTTACTGTCATTGTCAATATGAATGTTAAAATCACCCACCATAATTACGTTAGGAGACATAGAACACAGATCAGTTAAAAACTCAGAGAGTTCAGTTAAAAAACTAGAATTATTCTTGGGGGGGCGGTAGATAGTAGTGAGAATAGTAGGAATTGCCCCGTTGATCTTTAAGGCAATACATTCAAAAGAAGAGTATGAAGACACGGTTAACTGAGATACTTTCCATTTCTCCTTATAGAGCATCGCCAGACCCCCTCCCCGACCAGTAGTGCGGGATTTACAAATGAAAGTATACCCCGGAGGAACAGACTGATTAAGATGAAAGTAGTCATCATGTTTCTGCCAGGTCTCAGTCAAACAGAGGAAATCCAACTTACGGTCAGACAGCACATCATGCAGCAGGGGTCCTTTATTAGAGAGCGAGCGTATATTGAGTAGTCCAAAAGATAGATTATTTTTTACCAGCATCATTGCCAGCCGATTTGGCCAGATTGGAGAGTACACTATGGTCAATAGTCCGTGCAGACCTCCGTGCTGGACGAGGGTTAGACGACCAGAATGACCGTATTGGGCACGAATCATCGATGTTGTAGGTCCGGCGGGATCCACGGTGAGTGTATTTCCGTCGTGGCTGGTAAACAATGTCTGGATGAAAACGTAAAGTTGACGGAGGTTTAGTAAGACAAAGGTGAAGCTGGAGAAGTTCCTCCGCCGAGTATTGAAGCATCGCCACCGCAGGATGGTATATAGCAGAGAAGATGATTCAAATATTGATGATCCGAAGAAGCAGTTCAGCGATCTTCATAGTTGTAATATCCCGTGCCAGAGGCACTTCACGTGGAAAGTCAGAGATTAGTAGCCGGCAAATAATCTGACAGCCACGAGAAGCATCACAGGCAAATAATGCTGCCCAATGCAGAGCGTTGATGCAGTGTCAAATAATAACTTATAAAACAACTTAAAACGGGTTAAAACAATTACTTAAGCGAAATCCCCCCCCAGAGCAGCGGCAGCTAACAGCGCCAGCGTTCACTCCGGAAGTCAGTTAAATAGACAATTATGCACAATATAATAGATAATTAATTGTGCAGAGCAACCACCCAATAAAGCATTGCAATAATCTAACCTTGAGGTCATGAACGCATGAATTAACGTTTTGCATTTGACATTGAGAGCATAGGTCGTAATTTAGATATATTTTTTAAGATGGAAAAATGCGGTTTTACAAATGCTAGAAACATGTTTTTCAAAGGAAAGATTGCTATCAAATAGCATGCTTAGGTTCCTAACTGATGACGAAGAATTTACAGAGCAGCCATCAAATATTAGACAGTGTTCTAGGTCATTACATACAGAGGTTTTTGGTCCGATAATTAACACCTCTGTTTTTTTAGAATTTAGCAGTAAGACATTACTCGCCATCCAGTTTTTTTATATCAACTATGCATTCCGTTAATTTTGCAAATTGGTATGTTTCATTGGGTCGCGAAAAAATATAGAGCTGAGTATCATCAGCATAACAGTGAAAGCTAACACCATGTCTCCTGATGATATCTCCCAAGGGTAACATGTAAAGCGTGAAAAGTAAGGGTCCTAGTACTGAGCCTTGGGGTACTCCATACTGCACTTGTGATTGGTATGATACCTCTTCATTCACTGCCATGAATTGATGGCGGTCAGATAAGTACGATTTGAACCATGCCAATGCACTTCCTCTAATGCCAACATAATTGTCTAGTCTTTTCAAAAGAATGTTGTTGTCGATAGTGTCAAACGCGGCGCTAAGATCCAGTAGCACTACTAGAGAGATACAACCACGATTAGATGATAAGAGCAGGTCATTTGTAACTCTAATGAGAGCAGTCTCAGTACTATGATACGGTCTAAATCCTGACTGGAAATCCTCACAGATACCATTTTTCTCTAAGAAATAACATAGTTGTGATGATACTACATTTTCTAGTATCTTTGACAGAAAAGGGAGATTTGAGATCGGTCTGTAATTAATTAATTATTTGGGGTCAAGTTGTGTTTTTTTAATGAGAGGCTTAATAACAGCTAGTTTGAAGGTTTTTGGGACATATCCTAATGACAATGACGAGTTAATAATATTCAGAAGAGGATCTATGACTTCTGGAAGCACCTTATGCAAAAGAATGTTGTGGTCAATAGTGTCAAATGCAGCGCTAAGATCCAATAGCACTAATAGAGAGATACAACCACAATCAGATGATAAGAGCAGGTCATTTGTAACTCTAATGAGAGCAGTCTCATTAGAGACTCATTAGCAGTACTGTGATACGGTCTAAATCCTGACTGAAAATCCTCACAGATACCATTTTTTCTCTAGGAAGAAAAATAATTGTGAGGATACTACCTTTTCTAGTATTTTGGACAGAAAAGGGAGATTTGAGATCGGTCTGTAATTAACTAGTTTTTTGGGGTCAAGTTGTGTTTTTTTGGTGAGAGGCTTAATAACAGCCAGTTTGAAGGTTTTTGGGACATATCCTAATGACAATGATGAATTAATAATAGTCAGAAGAGGATCTATGACTTCTGGAAGCCCCTCTTTGCTTAGATGGAATAGGGTCTAACATACATGTTGTTGGTTTAGATGATTTAACAAGTTTATACAATTCTTTATTTCAAATAGAAGAGAATGAGTGGAATTGTTCCTCAGGGGATCTATAACGCTCAGGGGATCTGATGCGATACTGTGGCTGATGGCTGCATGGTTACAATTTTATCTCTAATAGTTTCGATCTTGGAAGTAAAGTAATTCATAAAGTCATTACTACTGTGCTGTTGGGAAATGTCAACACCTGCTGATGTTATATTTTTTGTTAATTTAGCCACTGTATTGAATAAATACCTTGGGTTATTTTAGTTTTCTTCTAAAAAGAGATGTAAAGTAATCAGATCTAGACGTTTTTAAGGCTTTTCTGTAGGAGAGAGTATTTTCCCGTCAAGCAATACGAAATACCTCTAGTTTTATGTTCTCTGGATAACATTATATGAAGCACCATTACTTCAAACAAATTATACTTGAAAGGTGGTGGTTAATAACAGCTGCACAGAAAGGTGGCTGCTAGGTGGTTGTCCTTCATCTTCTATAAACAAGCTACAGGTAGTCCAAAATGCAGCTGCTAGAGTCCTTACCAGGTCAAGAAAATATGGGAAGTGACATGTGTGGCCAAGTATGGTAACCCATACTCGGAATTAGTGCTCTGCATTTATCCCATCCAAAGTGCACAAACACAGCAGTGAACACACACACACACACACACACCGACTATGCATTCCGCTAGTTTTTCAAATTGGTATGTTTCGCCGGGCTGTGAAGAAATATAGAGCTGAGTATCATCAGCATAACAGTGAAAGCTAACACCGTGTTTCCTGATAATATCTCCCAAGGGTAACATGTAAAGCGTGAAGAGTAATGGCCCTAGTACTGAGCCTTGAGGTACTCCATACTGCACTTGTGATCGATATGATACCTCTTCATTCACTGCTACGAATTGATGGCGGTCAGATAAGTACGATTTGAACCATGCTAATGCACTTCTATTAATGCCAACAAAGTTTTCTAGTCTATGCAAAAGAATGTTGTGGTCAATAGTGTTGACCGCAGTGCTAAGATCCAGTAGCACTAATAGAGAGATACAACCACAATCAGATGATAAGAGCAGGTCATTTGTAACTCTAATGAGAGCAGTCTCGGTACTATGATACGGTCTAAATCCTGACTGGAAATCCTCACAGATACCATTTTTCTCTAAGAAGGAATATAATTGTGAGGATACTACCTTTTCTAGTATCTTGGACAGAAAAGGGAGATTCGAGATCGGTCTGTAATTAACTAGTTCTTTGGGGTCAAGTTGTGGTTTTTTGATGAGAGGTTTAATAACAGCCAGTTTGAAGGTTTTTGGGACATATCCTAATGACAATGACGAGTTAATAATATTCAGAAGAGGATCTATGACTTCTGGAAGCACCTCTTTTAGGAGCTTAGATGGAATAGGGTCTAATATACATGTTGTTGGTTTAGATGATTTAACAAGTTTATACAGTTCTTCCTCTCCTATAGTAGAGAATGAGTGGAATTGTTCCTCAGGGGATCTATAACGCTCAGGGGATCTGATGCGATACTGTGGCTGATGGCTGCATGGTTACAATTTTATCTCTAATAGTTTCGATCTTGGAAGTAAAGTAATTCATAAAGTCATTACTACTGTGCTGTTGGGAAATGTCAACACCTGCTGATGTTATATTTTTTGTTAATTTAGCCACTGTATTGAATAAATACCTTGGGTTATTTTAGTTTTCTTCTAAAAAGAGATGTAAAGTAATCAGATCTAGACGTTTTTAAGGCTTTTCTGTAGGAGAGAGTATTTTCCCGTCAAGCAATACGAAATACCTCTAGTTTTGTTTTCCTCCAGCTGCGCTCCATTTTCCAGGCTGCTCTCTTTAGGGTGCGAGTGTGCTCATTATACCACGGTGTCAGACTGTTTTCCTTAATCTTCCTTAAGCGTAAAGGAGCAACCGTATCTAA
>NW_015630970.1:115190-123737 GCF_001515625.1 Sinocyclocheilus rhinocerous
CACACCGTGAACACACACCCGGAGCAGTGGGCAGCCATTTTTTGCTGCGGCGCCCGGGGAGCAGTTGGAGGTTCGGTGCCTTGCTCAAGGGCACCTCAGTCGTGGTATTGAAGGTGGGAGAGAGCACTGTACATTCACCTTGTTCACCTTTGGGTTACGAGTCCGACTCTCTAACCATTAGGCTAAGACTTCCCCCCTAAATATGATCATATTACCCCAATTTTACAATCTCTGCACTGGCTACCTATTAAGTTCCATATCAGTTACAAAATAGTACTTGGTAGTACCTAGGATAGCAAAGTCCACTAAAGGAGGTAGAGCTTTTTCGCATTTGGCTCCCAAACTCTGGAATAGCCTTCCTGATAACGTTCGGGGTTCAGACACGCTCTCTCTGTTTAAATCTAGATTAAAGACACATCTCTTTGGCCAAGCATTCAAATAATGCATCTCATAATCTTGTACTGCACTTATATCTGATCAAATGCACATGATTCGCATTATTATTGGGTTAAACAAATCAATTTTGCTTGGTTGGAACAGCAGCTACGCTAATTATGTCTCTAATGTCTCTATTGCTTTTGCCACGGGATTGACATCCCGTGGTAAACTAGGATTTACACAAGCTTCAGTCCGGATCCAGAACACCTTAGAAGAGATGATGCCAACCCCTCAGAGGACCTCAGATGATGCCAACCCTGAAACAACCCACCAGATCCAGTCTGTATCCAGATCAGATGGTCACTGCAGTCACCCGGATCCAGTACGTATTCAGACCAGATGGTGGATCAGCACCTAGAGAGGACCTCTACAGCCCTGAAAGACAGCGGAGACCAGGACAACTAGATGAGCCCCAGATACAGATGTTATTCCCCTGTAAACACCTTGTCTCAGACGACCACCGGGACAAGACCACAGGAACCAGATGAGTCCTCTGCACAATGTGACTGAAATTGAACTGCTGGTTTGGTCTGGCCAGAGGAGAACTGGCCCCCCGACTGAGCCTGGTTTCTCCCAAGGTTTTTTCTCCATTCTGTCACCGATGGAGTTTTGGTTCCTTGCCGCTGTCGCCTCTGGCTTGCTTAGTTGGGGACACTTCATTTCCAGCGATATCGTCGCCTTGATTGCACAGATACTATGATACTATGAACTGAGCTGAATGAAGACATCACTGAATTCAATGATGAACTGTCTTTAACTGAAAAATTAGTGTTTACTATTGTCATTTTGCATTATTGACACACTATTTTCCTAATTAATGCTGTTCAGTTGCTTTGACACAATCTGTATTGTTAAAAGCGCTATATAAATAAAGGTGACTGACTGACTGATTTCAATTTATCATTTTAATTCCAATCATGTCAATTAAATTTTTTTTAACGATTAAATCATTATTACATTCCAGATTTATTTTTAACTTTCTATATCAGATTGTTTGTAAAATGCTGTAAAACCCATACTCGGAATTAGTGCTCTGCATTTATCCCATCCAAAGTGCACAAACACAGCAGTGAACACACACACACACACACACACCGTGAACACACACCCGGAGCAGTGGGCAGCCATTTTTTGCTGCGGCGCCCGGGGAGCAGTTGGAGGTTCGGTGCCTTGCTCAAGGGCACCTCAGTCGTGGTATTGAAGGTGGGAGAGAGCACTGTACATTCACCTTGTTCACCTTTGGGTTACGAGTCCGACTCTCTAACCATTAGGCTAAGACTTCCCCCCTAAATATGATCATATTACCCCAATTTTACAATCTCTGCACTGGCTACCTATTAAGTTCCATATCAGTTACAAAATAGTACTACTTACTTTTAAGGCCATTAATGGTTTAGCTCCTGTGTACCTAACTAGTCTTCTATCACGCTAAAATCCATCACACTCCCTAAGGTCACAAAACTCTGGACTCTTGGTAGTACCTAGCATAACCACAGCAAAGTCTAAAGAAGGTAGAGCTTTTTTGCATTTGGCTCCCAAACTCTGGAATAGCCTTCCTGATAATGTTCGGGTTTCAGACACATGCAAATGTTGCAATAGTTTTAATTATTATTTTTTTTAATTATTAAAATATTTCATTTTATTTTTATTTATTTCTTCTATAAAAAACATCACAGTATACAGTATCCACTGAAATACAAGTGTTGTATCATGTATTTTTTTTCTGCGAACAGCTGGAAAGAGGTAAGCTTATTTTAAGCTGCATTGAACCTTGATGGTATACAATGTCATGCAAAGTTATTTGGTAATCGTGATGTTGGTGAGTTACTGGTGTGACTCAACTGAGATTGACGAATACAATATGCTGTCATAAGGTAAGTAGACTACATGGTGAATTATAAATCATAGCAGAAACTCATTTCACTAGATTTCCAGTTTTGTTGTTCTCAATCATGAATCCTTTAATAACAGAATATGTACCCATGGTTAAAAAATACCTAGGCCTATAATATAATACCAATGTATTATTTTAAAAAGTATCTTCTTGCTAAATCACTCCCAAACATAAGATTGTTGTTTAGCTTAGTAGGTCATACATACCACGTAATATTATAATAGGTATCCCTTAGCTTCAAAATACTTACAGTATAAATGATTAGTAATTTTCCAGGTTGTTACCCCGTTACTCCCTAAACTTTGCATATTATTCCCTTATAACTACACTGAGGTACTGTACAGGTACACTGTAATTACAAAAAAAATACGCTGTAAATTCAGTTTACTTACGCTGTAATTTGCAGTCTGTAATCTAAAGCGTTACCTAAACTGCTATAAAATCATCTGCTGAATTAATAAACATACAATGTGTCAGATTAAATCTTTTTACATGAAAAAAGCACATTTGGATTGAGCACATTCCTTTAGCAGACAGATAACAAAACCCTCACAGATTATGTAAGCTTGTAGACTGTGGGATTTGGTGATATAAATGATGAGTTAACATGATACCTGTAGAACAATTTGGAAGAATTAAAAGCCATCAAGACTTCCAGTGGTGTGCGCTGCAAGATGGCCGCTCAGCACTAGGCTCCGGTAAAAACCTCCAATTTTATGTCATTTCTTTCATATTGAGGAAAGATCATTTCTTTTTCTGGCAATGGATCAGTTATACTTCAATAATGGCAACTAGTAAAAAGTCGTTGTCTCCTCAAAAACAAGCTGAGGCGGCAAACGTCTCAAAACATTCGAGAACGAAATGGCCTCCATTGTTCGTCATGCAATCGAAGCGCAATAGGAGGCTATGCGTGAAATGGTTTCCAGCATGCTGACAGAGGCTATAAAGTCTGCTCTTATTCCCTTTAATGCCTTTATTAATGAGAATGGCGCCATTCTTCGAATGCTGAAAGAAGAAATGGACTCTCTGAGTAAAAGTCTGGTGACTATCCCAACGAACGTGGACAATCTTCAAGGCAGTCTACGTAAAACAAAAAAAGTCGAGTCGCAACAATGTTCGCTTGGTTAATCTACCAACGGGAATGGAAGGGGATGATCCCATCAGCTTTTTGCAGAATATGCTACCCAAATGGATCTCCGATCTTACAGCATGCCCGTGCCCAAACGAGATTGACAGCGCTCATCGAGTCTATTCTAACTCCAACTCACCTAAACCACACTCGATGACATTTCGGCTTCTCCACTATCCTGACAGGCAAGCCATCCTTCAAGGGGCACATAAAGCGAAACCCACTCTGCCTGGAGGAACGCACCTGGAATTCTATGCTGATTACAGTTCTGAGATGGCGCAAAGAAGGAAGGTGTTTTCAGCTGTTAGATCAAAGCTCCACCAGAAAGGCGCTGAAACTTTCCTGATCTACCCAGCACTATTAAGAGTCTCCTACAAAGGCCAGAAACACTCATTATAATCTCCAGAAGAGGCTGGAAAATACATTGAGGGTTTGTTTGGAGGACACAACAGTACAGACAGCTCGCAGATCTTTAAATCTTCAGTTCCAATATCCAATGGAGGAATCTAAATAAAAGGACTTGTGATGTTTTGCTAAGAAACCTGTGTTATACATGGTCAAAAGACGTTTTCAGCTCACACCTGTGTTATAATCCACCAAAGGGAAGTGGTAACTAGATTTCTATTTTTTTCTTGCAATTGTATTTTGTTTTCAAACGTTCTTTATTAAATGTTTTTCTGTTCAGGATATCGGTTACTGTTATATGAAGAGTTAGTATTTTACTACTGTATGACTGTTTGATAAAAATATGTTCTAGTTCTTAGTTATAATTTTGTGCAATAAAATTACTTGTTAGACTATAATTTTGTATTTGGTTATATTGTTTTTATAATTTGAACTTTCCTCATTAGTCAAGTTCCTAGGGGGTTAATAAGGTGATTAGTGCTTAGACATTGCCTCGTGATCGAAGTTCTTTAATCTGCTATAACCTTTACAAGTCAACCTGTGTGAGTTTTACTATTATAGAATATGGTTGTAGAATAAACAATTTGTCACTCAATGTTAGGGGGATAAACTCTCCTCCCAAACCCACAAAGGTTTTTAGATCTTCTACATAGAAAAAAGATTGATGTAGCATTTCTTCAAGAAACCAACCTAATTGCATCAGACACTCAAAGACTGCAAAACAGGCATTATATTCCCATAGTGTCATCAAGCTGTAATTATAAAAAGAAAGGGGGGATTGAATTTTACTCAACGTAACTCTAACTTTATTATTGAACATACATGCTCTGATGATAATGGCAGAGTTGCATATTGTTGTACTTCAATGGAAGGAAAGAGATTTGCATTTGTTAATATTTATGCCCCCACTCAGGCAACCTGTGGCTCCCACATGGACATCGAAAGCTACGCTTCCTCCATACTGGATCATATAAACACCACAATAGACAGTGTCACCACACAGAAAAAGATCACCCTGTACCCAAATCAGAAGCCCTGAATAAATAGAGAGGTTCGCTTCTAACTGAAGGCACGCAACACCGCCTTTAGATCTGCTGATGCACAGGCCTACAGCACAGCCAGAGCTAATCTGAGACGGGGCATCAAGAAGGCCAAGTACTGCTACAAGATGAAGATTGAGGAACACTTCACCAACTCAAACTCCCAGTGTATGTGGCAGGGCATTCAGGCCATTAGTGACTACAAACCCACCAACTCTACCCTCTATCCACTGATATCTCCTTCCTTAATGAGCTAAATAACCTTTGTGCTCGCTTTGAAAGGGATAACCAAGCCACCAGCCACTTAAACTCTCTCCCAGTGAAGTCAGTGCAGCACTGAGCAAGATTAATGCACAGAAAGCTGCAGGGCCTGACAGCATTCCTGGACGCATCCTCAGGACATGTGCTGGAGAGCTGGCAGGGGTTTTGACTGACTTTTTCAACCTGTCCCTTGCCCGAGCTACTGTGCCCACCTGCTTTAAGACCACTTCTATTGTGCCAATACCAAAAAACTCCTCTGCAATGCTGCACTCTATCCTCTCTCATTTGGACAATAAAGACACTTATGCCAGAATGCCGTTCCTTGATTTTGGTTCAGCATTCAACAATGTCATCCCATCCAAGTTAATCATCAAACTTAGAGACTTGGGCATTAGTACTTCACTCTGTAACTAGCTATTGGAATTTCTGACCCACAGACCCCAGTATGTTCGGTTAGACCACCACTACTCTTCCACTCTCATTCTTAGAACTGGTGTACCACAAGGCTGTGTGCTGAGTCCTTTTCTCTATTCCCTCTTCACCTACGACTGCAATCCTGTACATGGTTCTACCATCATTGACAAGTTTGCAGATGACACCACAGTGATTGGACTCATCAAGAACAACAAGTCAGCCTACAGGGAGCAGGTGGACTGCCTGGCTGCATGGTGCACGGATAACAACCTGCTGCTCAACACTAAGAAAACCAAAGAACTCACAGTAGACTTCAGGAAGGAGAAAGGTGGAGCACACACACCCATCCACATCAATGGAGAGGTGGTAGACTGTGTCACCAGCTTCCAATTCCTAGGGATTCACATCTCCATTTATCTTACATGGACAAGCAACAGCTCCACACTGGTCAAGAAGGCCCACCAGCGCCTGTTCTTTCTGAGGACTCTGAAAAAGAACCATCTCTCTTCAGAAATCCTGGTGAACTTATACCGATGCACCATCGAGACTATCCTGACCAGCTGTATTACAGTCTGGTATGGAAACTGCTCTGTGTCAGACGGCAAAGCACTGCAGAGGTTGGTGAAAACTGCCTAATGCATTGTAGGAACTGCACTTCCAAACATGGAAAATATATTTACAGGAAATGCTGTCACAGGAAAGCACATAACATCACAAAAGACTTCTCCCACCCTGCTCATGGACTGTTTGACCTCCTACCCTATATATATATACAGTACTCTCGATGGCACATACATATATACAGTATGTATATATGTATATATATATATATATATATATATATATATGTATATACACTCAGGATTGCACTACTATAACATCTACATATTGTATACAATAGCCCCCTTCATTGTACTCTCATATCACCCCCCCCCCCCTGTATATATGCAAATAACCACTACCAATGCACTTCTGGTTAGACGCTAACTGTATTTCGTTGCCTTGTAATGTAACATATGCAATGACAATAAAGTTGAATCTAATCTAATCTGATGCCTCCTTTTTTCCAAACGTCTCAAAAACTCTTATCTCTTAATGGCTACTCAATTATCATTGGAGCAGACATGAATGCTGTGCTTGACACAGTTTTAGATCGTTCCAACCCATCAATTTCAATAGCACAAACTTAGTCTTCAACAGCACTGAGATTGTTCACTATGGATTTAGATGTTTGTGATGCTTGGTGACTACAAAATCCAACAGCCAAGGAAATATACATATTTTTCCCCAAGTTACAAATCATTCTCAAGAACTAATAATATTTTATTTTCATCATCATCAGTTTCAGATTTAATCAATAATGAATTCCTACCACAAAGTATCTCAGACCACAATGCCGTATTTGCACACCTCCAGATTAACACCAAACAGATCATAGTTGCCAGATTGAAAGCGCAGGCAGCGGTGGGAGGGGGTGTGGGGGGGCTTGAAGTCAGAGTCATAAGTGGTAAGAACTGGGCTGGAGCAGACTGTACAGGAACATTTTCAGAGGTCATGACAGGGAGAGCAGTATACTCGGGGACAGCCGCCACAGGTGAAACATGACTAGCAGGAACATACTCCGAGGGACTCGTCAGAAACAGCAGATAGCCAGTCTGGTAGGATCTCAGTGGGCGCCACTTCACTAGCAGGAACATCCTCTGAGGGACTCGTCAGAAGCAGCAGATAGCTGGTCTGGTATGATCTCACACGACTGACAGGAACATCTTCTGTGGACTTGACACGACTGAGAGGAACAACTTCTGTGGACATGACATGACATGATAGGTAGGAGCAATCTCAATGGACTTGACTGGCAGGATCAACTTCTGAAGGAGGGACATGAAAGGCTGGAACGGTCTCTGGCATAACTTCTGTAAACAAGTCAAATAGACCGGGAGGCTTGGGAGAATGCTTCGTAACAGTTACTTAAGGCTCTGACACCAAGACCAATGAACTAGACACCTCTGGACTCACAGGGCTTGAGGGTTCTTGACTCGGGTCCTCCTGGACTCATGGGTTGAGTCTTCATAAGGAAGGCCCAGAAGTTGAAATGCATGTCCCCTCCTTCTCCACATAAGAGGGGGATGTCAAAATATTGATCAGCCAACACAGGGTTAATTGAAGCGGACTTGATTGACTCGGAGGTGGCTATAATGGCCTGGGTCAATACTGGAATGAGCCGAAATGACTTGACTGCAATTGGGATGGCTGCATCGGTCTGGATCAACTCGAAAGTCTGGAATGAACTTAACGGACTTGGATAACTGTAGTGGTCTCAGGAATGATTGGAACGGACTTGATTGAAGCAAGGATGGCAAATCTCAGTGGGCTCAGGAGTGTCTGAAGCTGGTTTAACGGACACAGTGATGGCCATAGTGGTCTCAGTCGACTTGGACACAACTGGAACAGACTTAACTTTAGCAAGGATAGCAGCTGTCTGTCAACTTAGGAGTGTCTGGAACTAGTTTGACTGCTCCAGGGATGGCCGCAGCAATCTCAGTCAACTCAGGGGTATCTGGAACCGACAAGACATGATTAATGAAAATCAGAGCAGAATTTACTAGATAAGAAAAAAAAAACTGGAGTAGTGAAGCTCATCTGCTGGGTCCTGACTTTGGGCTGGTTCGTAATGTCAGGGATCTGGAAGGAGGACCCAATTGCAGTGCAAGTAATAAGGGTTTCGACTTCGGGGAAGTCGTGGGTTTCGACTTCGGGGAAGTCGTGGCCTAATGGTTAGAGAGTCGGACTCGTAACCCAAAAAGGTTGCGGGTTCGAGTCTCGCACCAGCAGGGATTGTAGGTGGGGGGAGTGAATGTACAGCGCTCTCTCCCACCTTCAATACCACGACTGAGGTGCCCTTGAGCAAGGCACCGAACCCCCAACTGCTCCCCGGGCGCCGCAGCATAAATGGCTGCCCACTGCTC
>NW_015630970.1:123920-127618 GCF_001515625.1 Sinocyclocheilus rhinocerous
GAGACAAATAAACAATCAGGACAGGAACTGGAAGGAAACCAAATAAGGGCATACAGAAGCAGGAACAGAGGGAAAACAAGACAAAAACAGACCACATCCAAAAACAAGGAGCAAGACAAGAACATAGAATTATAAGAGACAAGACTAGGGCAAGACTAGAGCACAAGATCAAACAGACAGGGAGACAGGAACACATAATCAGCCACATCCACAGACAGCGACAAACACAGTGAGGGAAAGAATGACCACGAACCAGCAAAGACAATAGGGCAAGGGGCACTATAAATAGGGAGGAAAACACACGAGGAACAGGTGAGAGCAATTACACTAACAAGGACTCAATGAGGGCTAACAAGAGGGTGTGGTAATGAGGAAACCAGGAGGAGGGGCTAACGAAGCACATGGCTGAGAAAAACAATCAACTAGGCCATGTGCTGACAAGACAACATAGACACAAGAAACAAAACACAAGATAACCAGAGTGTCAGGGCAAAACCCTGACAATAAAAGGCATTCTAATGTTAAATGATATAAAAGAAGAAAATTCAGTCTTAGATTTCCAAGAATTATTTAAAAGATTTAATATTTCTCAAAATACTTTATTTTTATATTTTAAACTACATGCAGCATTAAAGACACATAAGGTACCTTGGGGTACAGATCTTCAAACTCATCCTGTAGTAAAATGGATTCACAATGCGCCAAACAAAGGAACAGTCTCTTATTTTTACTTTTGTTTTTCAAATCATAAAGCAGATATTTTCCAAAAGCAAGAGCATGGTTATCTGACTTGACTCCCTTTAATAAAAATATTGAATGGGAAACAGTGTGGGATAATACATTTCATGCATCCACAAATCCTAATCATCAATTCATCCATTTTAAAAGTATTCACAAGGCATATTTAACCTTGCGCATAAGCCATGTTATGGGTTTATCACCACACCCTTATTGTAATTTTTGTGGGCCAGTTTGCCTGGGCACGGTGATGCATATAATGCTTTGGGAATGTCTAAATGTTCAAGATTTTTGGGATTTGGTGCTTGATGCCCAGTACAAGGTCACTGGGACTCCTGTTGTATTACTGTTGAATGATAACTCTCAATTTCCTCTAAAAGAGAAACACTGGAAATTTTGGTTAGCTGCCTCGACTGCTGCAAATAAACTTTTAGTTCAATGATGGAAACCTCTCCACAACCTTTCCATCAAACATCGGTTACATTCCTTACTGGAGATACTGTATCTGGAACGATCATCAGCACGGACCAATCATGCTAAACCACTCACTTTGTCTATGTGGAAGAACTGTATATGTTCTATTAGGGAGATCTTGGTCTTATATTGTACCGGTTTTCAAACTCCTGATGTGCTGTGGGTCGGGGGGAGGTGATGGTAGTAGTTAGATTAATTTTCTTGTTTACTGTAATATATATGCTACTGTCACGACCTGACCAGTCTAGGGTTGGTAAGGCCGATGACAAGAATAAAATTAAAGAAAAATGTAGCTCCTTTCCTGTCCCAGCTCACAATGACCACAATAGAGGCGTCTTCACAAGCGAAAAAGTTTGTTTATTACATCTTAAAGTGATGTTTGGAAGCACATTTCTTCGGAAGGGGATCCAGGCCAAAATAACAAACCAAAGGGAAACTAACTAAGGGTTTAGAGAAGTTCAAATTGCCTAACAAATAAAAATTCCCAAAAGAAATACAGAGGTCTTCCCTAACTCCCTCTCTGGCCAAAAAAACAGGAGAAAACGATGTTCACAAAATAAATGGCAATCCCCAACCTACTGCTTCAGAAATAACGAATAGGTGTTTACAAATCACAAATAAATGATACAACTAACGAATACTTGCTAACAAACAAAAACTCTTAAGGATCGGATTACAGAGGACTCAGATATTAGGGCCTTTCGCACCGCTTTAGTTCCAGAACTAAATGTACTTTAGTCCTTGCAGTTCAGGAAACGGTGTTTCCGCAGCGCCACTCAGAATGATTACTCACACTATTTTCAGCGGCAAGTCAATAACACCGTCGTTTAACAACACTACACAACCAGCTGTTGTCTGGGGCAGGAGACAGAGGACGGAACAGCACGACACCCATGGCGGAGCTTCACGACGTTCCGGCTCACCACGCAATCTCCTGCAGCTGGTCCCAATCAAGCGCTGCCAGAAGGAGAGAGACACAGAGAGAGAGAGACAGAGAGAGAGAGCGAGAGAGAGAGAACAGCACAATCCGTAGCACACAATACAACATATACAATATATACCAATGCAAATAAATAAAAATAATAACTTGCGTCGAAGGAAGTAACACTACTTTGAAAATAATAAAAAACTTAAATACAAAAAAAAAAAGAATTAAAAGCCATCATCTGAGGAAAACTGAAACAGATGGCATGGCTTGATAATATGTGACACTTCATTGTGAAAACCTGCACAACTATTTGTTGAACGATTTGTGATCAGATCTCGACAACAAAACCTCATGACCTGAAGAACTCTCAGTAAATGAAACTCAGTTAAAACAGTGATTTCAATTTCTGCTTAAATTGATTATTCGTCATCTTGGATTTGTTTTTCCACCCTTTCTCCTTTTTGTTTTATCTTCTTATCGCAACCAGCTCATTGCGCCATAATGAAAGGCACAGTTTACCAAACAATACAAATTCTGTCATCATTCACTCACCTTCATGTCATTCCAAACTCTCACAGAGTGCATTTAGTGTTTATTTTCCAGACAATGAAAGTCCAATGTGTTCTAAACAAGAAAAAAAATGCATACAGGTTTGGAAAAAATACATTTTTCTATTAGGTATTTCATTATTTTTGCAATAAAGATGCAATAAATGTTAAACAATCAATATAATATACATTGTTATAGCAGTCTACAATATGAGTTTGACTGTTTTATAGGTTTCATCATTTTAATCAAGAACAAAACACCCCATTATCACTTGCTTTCAACGGAGGTATTTCATAAGACTGCATGTTTAGGGAGGAATGCAATGTTGTGTGGTATATCCAGTTTGGTAAAAGATGGAATGCATTAAAAATGCACCACCACCGTGCGGGTTTGTGTCATGTGACTCAAAACAGAGCTAATAAAAACGTGAAATTTGAGGACAGCAATTATTTCCTTTTATCGAGGGACTTACAACTTCACCTGTGTGTAAGAAATTGCACTCAGGTACAAAATGGATTGGGTGAGTTTGACTTATTTAAGTATTACTATAGCCATATATTCTGATTTATACCATTTAGAAGTCTTTTTTCTTAATTGAGATTATTTGTAATAATTTAATTTCTTTTTTTTCTTTTATTATTTTTATTTAATTTACTGCTTTAGGACTGGAATTTAAGTCATTTCATAATTTTAACTTCCATTCAAATGTTTGGAATCAGTGCGATTTTTTTTTTTTTAATTAATACTTTTATTCAGTGAGGATGCATTCAATTTATTAGGGGTGCTTCGATCAGGATTTTTGAGGCCGATCACCGATCATCAACCACAAAAAGCAGTATCTGCCGATACCAATCTTTTTAAAGCCTTCTTTTTATCATGTAGAATTATTCATAGTGCTACTCCAATCAGGATTTTTAGACATTTGTTCAGGGCCTGAATTTCATTTTTGAAATTTTTTAATTTGAGGGGTGGAGGGGGGCATTTATTTTATATATATATATATATATAT
>NW_015630970.1:127798-131151 GCF_001515625.1 Sinocyclocheilus rhinocerous
TATATATTTATCTCACCTAAATGTTTGATCATGCTGTGCATTTTTGTTTTTACAATTGTGCAATTGTTGCATGCTTTCACACAGGAGTCCGCTTCTGATCCGTGGCTGTTTACCACAAACACAACATTTATCCATTATTTTGATTTCAAATCCAAACACTGTCACTGAAAATGCTTTTTCTGCATTGTGATTCTTTTTTTTTACACAGTACAGTAATGCAATCTTTCATAGACGTGTTTAAAGGCAATAAATATAAGCACCACATTATTCGATGCTTATTACTTTTGCATTTACTTCTAGAATTATATATTAAGATGCTCAAGCAAGTGGCAAAACATTTAAACTCCTTTTCTTAAGTTATCACAAACATAAATGTAACCCTAAAACTGGCAACATATCCTGTGGGATACAAACATTTGAGAGGCTGTGGGGAGAGGCAGGGAAAGTGTAGGTCTCATTTCTTGGATTCATGTTGAAAGGGTGTTTGCTGTGAATATTTAGATATATTGATTTTGTTCATACATTCTTTGTTTAGCTCACGGGCAGCATTTAAACCTGCCTGGCCGCCTGTAGTGGAAAATCTACTCACCCTCTGATAAAAGTTGCGAAAGTTGTCACATATTTACACACGTTGGAGGGGACTTACCCGTTTAAAAAGCTGTTGTTCAGCATTAGCTTATTAGGTTTACATTGAAATTCTATGAATTAAATGCTTACATTTTTTGTAATCTGTCTCTAAATGTTTGTATCTCAGGGGATACATCGCTCTTTTAGGGTTGTTCAGCATTAGCTTATTAGGTTTACATTGAAATTCTATGAATTAAATGCTTACATTTTTTGTAATCTGTCTCTAAATGTTTGTATCTCAGGGGATACATCGCTCTTTTAGGGGTATAAATCAAGATATAAAAACATATATATACAGTGGTGTGAAAAAGTGTTGGCCCCCTTCCTGATTTCTTATTTTTTTGCATGTTTGTCACACTTTAATGTTTCAGATCATCAAACAAATTTAAATATTAGTAAAAGATAAAAGTCTTCTGATACATCTGTTGGGACCCCTGTTATTACTCCCTTCATCCATTTCTTCTCTTCCAACAGTGTACACGAAATTTTTTTCCCTGCTAATGTCTTTAAGCCTAGTACCTGTTTTTGTTGTCTGCTATCTTTACAAAAAAGTAGCAACTTTCCATTCCGTAACATTTTCGCATGTTCGATTTTCCCGATCTCTTCTTTGATCGCTTTAGTTATTTTCAGTGGGTTCAATGCATTCATATTATCGGACAAGAAATGTATCATTACCTTAAACTCTTCCTTTTTCCTTTTCTCCTGTTGTCTTTCCCTTTCACTTTCCGAACCAGAAAGTTGATTCCATTTTTTTTTCCTTTTCCGATTTTCTACTATGTTCCAATTTCCATTTTTACCTCCTTTCTCCCCGCCAATACATTCATCCTCTATGTCCAGCTCACTTCCTGATCCTACGTCACTTCCTTCCATCTCTGCTCCAGTCACATCCTAGTGTCGCCAACCGCCCTCGTCGTCTACTTCACTTTGTCAGGCAGTTCCTATTTAAGAGATTTCTTGATTGCGAACAGGTGTGGCAGTAATCAGGCCTGGGTGTGGCTAGAGAAATTGAACTCAGGTGTGATAAACCAGTTTTAACAGGGGGGCAAACACTTCTTCACACAGGGCCATGTATTTTTGGATTTTGTTTTCCCTTAATAATAAAAACCTTCATTTAAAAACTGCATGTTGTGTTTACTTGTGTTATCTTTGACTAATATTTAAATTTGTTTGATGATCTGAAACATTAAAGTGTGACAAACATGCAAAAAAATAAGAAATCAGGAAGGGGGCCAACACTTTTTCACACCACTGTATATATATATACTCTGTGATTTTGTGGCTTGTGTTTTAGAAAATCAAATCTTTTTGTAATCTTGACAAAACACATATCGTTGGAAAGGTCTGACAGATCAGGTTCCATATTTGGTGACTGTTTTGTAATAGAAGTGATGTTGTGACAGAAAATGATTGATTTGTGACAGCAAACTGCATCAAAAGAATTCAATAGAGTTTGGGTGTCACCCAGTGGTTATTTTTGGTATAGCGCCCAAACAAAATCTCACAGGAACCACAATTTTGGTGATATCACCTTCAAATTTGGAACATAACTTGGTTAGACATATGGCTTAGATTTTATAGCAATTTGAAGTGCAACATATTTTATAAAGTATTTATTTTATATACAAATGTAAAAAAATAGTATACTGCATTATCTTTACTGCAAATTTAAACTTCTATAACTTTTTTATACTTTCTTTTTTTGAAATGCTTTCACTTCAGCAATAATCTGCTATGTGTCTTCTTTAAAAAGAGACCAACCTTAGGTCTGTATTCCAAAGCGTTCAGGAATTACAACCATGTTGTAACAAGCATTGATAAACAAGTGTTCTGTTTTCAGTGAATTTATACCCCCAAAGTGGCAACGTATCCTGTGGGATACAAACTTTAAAATCAAAATTAAAAGTCATGTTTTGAAAATAATTATCAAGTTGTATTATTTGTGTCCCAATAAGATGGAAAAGTAGCAATAAATTAATTTTCTGATGTCTCTTTATGGTCTTGCCATTTTTAGGGTTAAACTTACCATTGACAGAAACAGTCAGCTCTACTTCCTTTTCTTTTGCATTTAAATCTTCTTTACAAGGAATCCTGCGTTCATAAAGAACTTTGTTTACCTTCCTCCACCAGTGCCATCTATTATTGCCTTGTTTATCTAAAAGTGCTCTTTTCCTTTAAACCTAGCCAAAAAGCCATATGTGTTGACTGTGAAACACAGTAGACTTTAATTATTTGCATTTATGGTGTAATTACTACATTTTAGTGTCAATCCATGTTCATATTTTCCGCAAACAATGCGCTGTTACTTAATTCAGCGTGTGCAACGGAAACGATCTCTGCACTGCTGCAGACGCACCGCTCCTGGATGCACTGCCGGACACAACCGTGTGCAGTGTGAACGCTTTAATCCGTTAACATGAGCGCGAGAGAAATACGCACCGCATACGCACTGCAAACGGACTTATCCTGGCATTATGTGTGTGCGTTTCGAGTGTGCATGAGCGCTCAGTCTCCAGGAGAGCGTGCGAGTGCTGAACAGTTTAAACACTGGCAAGAATTAAAAAGAAATGCAATGTATAAACTTTAGTGACGATGCGACACTGCCTCGATTGTGCAAGTGACAATACAAAGTTTCAGGCATTGTTCAGCAGCTCGCTTATAGGACAGGGAGAAATTAAGGAAGGTGAAAGCAAAGTTTTTTTTTTTTTTTTTTAAGATCAAGTCAAATG
>NW_015630970.1:131247-141365 GCF_001515625.1 Sinocyclocheilus rhinocerous
GTCAAATGGTGACGAAAGAGATGAGGTTTCAGGTGTCTCTTGAAAATTGTCAGGGATTCAGAAGACAAGAAGCTCAGTCTTTGCCAGGCTGTGCTGTAGGTGATGATTTTTCATGCATGTCCGCCAGGCAGCCTAAGATCCGTGCAGCTACCGTTGGATCATCTGGTTGAAATGAGAGATAGAGCTGTGTGTCATCAGCATAGCAATGGTAGGGGAAGCCATGTGCCTGTATGATGGGACCCAGTGTAGTAATATATGTGGAGAAGAGTGACCAGTTGATGAGCTTTGGATATCTCCCCTCTCCAGGCCACCCTGAAAGACCTACCAGTGAGATAGGATTCAAACCCGCGAAGTGGAATCCCTGTGATGCCCAGTGAAGAGAGGGCAGACAGGACAGTGTCAAAAGCAGCAGATAGATCCAGCAGAATAAAAACTGATGATTTGAAATCAGCTTTTGCCATCCGCAAGGCTTTAGTGACTGACAGTAGCGTAGTCTCAGTTGAATGTCTACTTCTGAAACCTGACTGGTTAGCGTCCAGTTGGTTATTCTGTGAAAGAAATGACGATACCTGGTTGAAAACAACTCGTGCAAGCAGGCCCGTAGCCAGCTATGAGGTCACAGAGGTCTGGACCTCAGTAAATTTTTCATGTTCAAAAATAAAATTTGTTCTCTGAATGACTAATTTGCTGTGTAAAACTCCGCATACGAATGTCTGCATGTATAATTAAAGGGTTAGTTCACCCAAAAATGAAAATTAGCCCATGTTTTACTCACCCTCAAGGCATCCTAGGTATATATGACCTTCTTTTTTCAGACGAATCCAATCGGAGTTATATTAAAAATTATCCTTGCTCTTACAAGCGTTAGAATGGGAGTAGGTGGGTGTTTTTGTTCAACAGTCCAAAAGTAGTAGGAGTGTTCCCGACTATGGATTTTCATAGTCGAATCGGAATTTTCGAATCTTGCCGATAGTTGACTGATAGTCGAATCATATGTTTGGGGGCGGGGGGCAAAATACATTAACAAGAGTCAAGTCAGACATTCTACAGTCATAATTACTGACTTTAACACACAGGGAAAATGTGTAACGGATGTCTTGCAGAGTAGGTGGGTGTTTTTGTTCAACAGGCCAAAAGTAGTAGGAGTGTTCCCGACTATGGATTTTCATAGTCGAATCGGAATTTTCGAATCTTGCCGATAGTTGACTGATAGTCGAATCATATGTTTGGGGGCGGGGGGCAAAATACATTAACAAGAGTCAAGTCAGACATTCTACAGTCATAATTACTGACTTTAACACACAGGGAAAATGTGTAACGGATGTCTTGCAGATACAAATATAATGTTTTATGTTTTGAATAAAAGACAAACATTTTTTTATAATAGTGCTCTCATTATAACTTTATGTAGGCCTATATGACAGTAGTTATTAATGTTTTGCATTTCTGTTATGAGCTGTGTGCGGTGAAGACCAGTAGAATGAAACATTTGATATCAGGTTTTTAATCAATGGGATTTACAGTGGGTACGGAAAGTATTCAGACCCCCTTAAATTTTTCACTCTTTGTTATATTGCAGCCATTTGCTAAAATCATTTGTTAATTTTTTTCCCTCATTAATGTACACACAGCACCCCATATTGACAGAAAAACACAGAATTGTTGACATTTTTGCAGATTTATTAAAAAAAAAAAACTGAAATATCACATGGTCCTAAGTATTCAGACCCTTTGCTCAGATTTATCTCATATAGAATACCTTCATTATTTATACAACATAATGTTAATATTACAACTATTTGCACAAAATGCCCCGAATGAACATTTCTGCACGGCTCTGAATTAACTCCTTTTGTGGACGCGTTCTTCACGCAACAACGTGCAGAAACACAGCAACTAAACTCTAAAAAAATCACAGCGTTTTATTACAATAGTGTTCTCATTATAATGTTATGTGTATGACTGTCCCAGTTATTAATATTCTTCATTGTTGTTTGTACTGCTCGTGCTGCATGCTGAATTAATCACCGCAGTACTACAATGAAGCGCTTACTGCAGCGTAACTCAACCAAATGCATCTTATACGAGATAAATAATATACACACGATATATATAAACTGGCTAAAATTTTTTGAAATCACTTGCACCCTACCTGATCGAAAAAATCCAGTCTTTCACTCTGTCTGTGTCAATTTGAGTCTTGTTAAAGATTTAAATCCCTGCCGCCAAGATGCTTCTCTGTCGGTCACGGATTATGGAAAGTGAAATTTAAATCTGTAGGGGTGGTTGGATTTATTCACGCATGTTAAAATATTTATTTAAAGCTTCTTTCTTTTCAGATTCTTATTTACAGCATTATCTTAATAGACTGTATATTAACTTATTGGGAGAAAATCTGTAGTTCTATGTGAAATCAGACATTTGAGCACCCCCATATAGCCAAAATAGCATGATCATATCACCCCACGAATATTCGACTTTGAGATTGGGAGTCGAATCAGGGTCCTCCTATCGAAGCATCGAATTTTCGACTAGCTTTTCTAATCTTTTTGTATTCTATCTATTTGTTTTCTTTTTATTAATTATACAATTAACAAAAGCAAAAAAGGCCTCTAACACTAGCTTGCTCTATTTTTTTTCTGTTCTATCTGTTTTCTTTTTTTTTATTATATAATTTAAAAAAAAACTTGCTACGTGTACTGCGTTAAGCTAACTGAGACTTGTTATAGCACATGTATATCATTGCTCTCTTGTTGATTTTGATTGCTTCCAATTTGTTTTCTTTTTATTAATTATACAATTAACAAAAGCAAAAAAGGCCTCTAACACTAGCTTGCTCTATTTTTTTTCTGTTCTATCTGTTTTCTTTTTTTTTATTATATAATTTAAAAAAAAACTTGCTACGTGTACTGCGTTAAGCTAACTGAGACTTGTTATAGCACTTGCATATCATTGCTCTTTTGCTTATTTTGATTGCTTCTATTGTCCTCATTTGTAAGTCGCTTTGGATAAAAGCATCTGCTAAATGACTAAATGTAAATGTAATTTAAATGTATTCGGGGTCACCCCTACAAAGTAGTCAAATAAAGCACGCAAATCCATGTAATAAAGAAAACTTGCCTCACATGGCTCCGGGAGGTGAATAAAGGCCTCCTGTAGCGAATCGATGCATTTTTGTTAGAAAAATATCCATATTTAAAATGTTATAAATAATTTTTTCTCACTTCTGCTGACTGTCATACATGCAAGCCGTTCCGGGCGGATGACATAGGATGTATGTTGCCAGATCCTATTATAAGCGGTTTTTGAACTTGTCTTTTTCACTTAATTTGACACTTTAGAAAGTTAATCAAGTAGGACATTTAGGGTCATTGATATCTTTATCTTATCTTATTTGCAAAAAAAATTAGGTTTATTTTTATTTTTTTGTTTGTTTTAATAGCAATATCAGGCAACCCTGCATCGCCGACACTTAAACTGACAGTAGTCAAAAAAGCCCTTGGACAGGTTATTTCTGACAGGATAGACATTCAGTAAGGCAAACGCAAAAAACACCATGATATTATCTGTCAGAAACATCAACACTGTCATAAACAGTAGCATTTAACACTAGTGCACAGATCTGTAGAACAAGTAGGTTACAGAATGAAATGAAATACGCAAACACTAGCCATGGTGAAGTCTATGCAATTTCATTCAGTATAGTAGTTAAATTTTCACAAATCATGCTATAAACATTCATAAGAGCACTACACAAAGTTATCAGCTATACAGCAATGGTTATTAATAATAACAGTAATATGCACTGTTACATGAATAATAAACAACTGATAAAATTATCCACTCCTAACTATAGTTAAGTATTAACAAATTTTTATGCAATAAATAGGGTACGATTTAAAAATGATCAACCCTCCAAAACAGAGAACACAACCATCAAACATCTACATGTCTGTCTCTTTTAAAGTGTGTAATGTATATAATGAGTTGTATTTGTAGGGATTATTATAGCACAGTTCTGGGGGAAATGCCTGTGAGAAGAGTTGTTGATGTGTGGGAGTGGTGGTAAAAGTGTAGGGAAGATTGCTTGGAGAAGGTGTGAGGGGATTGGGTCTAGAGGGCATTTTGTAGGATGGGTGGAGAGGAGAAGTTTGGATACTTCTGCTTCAGTGAGGGGACAGAAGGAGAAGATGGGAGTTTTAGCAGTGGGTGTGGATGGTTTGAGGTCCTGTGTGTGTGGAGCTGAGAACTGACTACTGATTGTTCTAGTTTTGTCTGTGAAGAATGTGGTAAAGTCATCGGCTGTTAAGGAGGTGGTGGAGGGGGACAGAGGAGAGAATTCAATGTTTTGAAGAGATTACGTGTGTCAGAAGCGCTGTTGATCTTGTTGTGGAAGTATGAAGATTTGGCAGTATGGACTTGAGCAGAGAAAGATGAAAGCAAAGACTGATACATACTCAGGTCTGACAGATTTTTGATTTGTGCCATTTTCTCTCTGCTGCCCTGAGTTTGGTCCGACGCTCACGAAGAACATCGGATAACCAGGGGTTAGAAGGGGCAGCCCTTGCTGGCCTGGAGGAGAGAAGACAAATATCATCTAGACAAGAGGTTAAAGTAGAGCATAAAGTGCCAGTTGCTGCATTCACATCCAGAGATGAGAAATGGGTAGGTGAGGGAAGAGAGGAGGATACTACAGAGGAAAGATGGGAGGGTGAAAGGGAGCGTATGTTTTGTCTAAAGGTAACCGGTAAAGGGGTTGGTGGCACACAGGTAGCAAAATGTAGTTTAAATGTAATGAAGAAATGGTCAGAGGTGTGTAGGGGTTTTACCAAAATGTTGACTGCAATACAATTGCATGTGCAAATTAAGTCAAGTTGGTTGCCATATTTGTGAGTGCTTGTCGTGGTAAGGCGTTTGAAATCAAATGAAGCTAAGATTGAATGGAAATCTGCAGCATAAGGCTTGTCCAAATGAATATTGAAGTCGCCAACGACTATAAGTGGACTGCCATCCTCGGGGAATAAGGACAGCAGCCCATCCAGCTCTTCTAGAAAGGTGCCCAGTTGCCCAGGAGGGTGATAAATGACTACAACATGTAGTTTTACCAGAGCTGTTACAATAATAGCATGAGATTCAAATGAGTTATTATTGCATAGGGGAGCGTGGGCTGAGTATTGCCAACTGTTAGAAATGAGAAGACCAGTTTAGCTACTGATTTACCTTCATAATTAATCCTACCTAAAATTAAAGTTTTTAAATATAATTTATATTGCAATAATTTCATATTCAACATTCAAAATAATATACATAAAGACAGTTAATTTTTAATATTTGTTTAATGGAATCTTTTTATGACTGAAGGCGAGTATCATTGATACCAATACTACTGATGTCTCTAGGAAATTTTCTGTTTCTTAATATTTAACCATTGACTATAGCCATTCCACATTAAAGTATAATTGAGAGCCATAATTTTTTAACATTAATTAGACTTTAAAAAATAACTTCTAATTTTAATTAATTTAAACCAATCTTCACATAAACTCTATAATGTCATATTTCCCTGTGCCCTTCAGCACGTAGGAAATATACAGAAATTGAATAAAGTTATCAAACACTAAATTCTAAATTAAATACAGATGAATCCTTAAAGCTACAAAAGTTATTGATTTCCTGTTTTTTCTTTTGTTCTTTGATGAACAGGCATCACAGCAGCTGGTTATTAGGTTATTTTGGCTGCTTTAAGAGCTGCCACTTCTGAACATGACGCGGATCTGACACGCATCGTATTTTCTTACATCTCTTTACATTTTCTGACTCGCTTCAGGACTGTGACGGGACTGGAGCGTGACAATGAAAATCCAATTGCGAGCTTTATTTAACAGATGTCAGGCAGCAAACAATCACAAAAAACAAGGAAACAGTCCAGAAGGTCCAAAAACAGGGCAAGGCAAGGCAAAAACATTACATGGCAAGGCAAAACAAGGATAGGAAATTATGATCCAAAAGGCAAAACAAGGAAACACGCTCAGTAATATCCAGTAACAGTGGAACAAGACTTTGTGTTGCGAGTGTGTTTGTGTGCATCTTTTATAGTCCTCCTGATTGGAGTCAGGTGTCGGTAATCAGTTCCTAGGCAGAAGGTATTTTGGGAAATGGAGTCTGTGAAACTATGACAAAGGTCCGGCATGGAGTGCCGTCTAGAGGGTACTCCAGCTGGACATCGTGACAAAGACTTAAAGTCTCTACTAATGAGCTGACAAGTTGAATCGGGTGTGTTAGATGGGGGAGACAGTGCTACTGTACACCAGGCAGGGGACAAAATTTCAGGCCAGGAAATCTCACACTCATCCAGGCCATCCCATACACCCACAACAAATTCTGAAACACGGACAACCCTATTTTTTGTTTGGCCATCACATAAAAAAAGGTTTAAATTCTTAGGTTGGGAAAATGCAAAATAATTCTTTCCTGAACTGCACCTTCACTTCCATTTTCCTTTTCAGTCTCTTTATTTTGCCCTGATATCTCTCTGTCTCTCACATTACTTTAATACTCAAGATTTAACAAAACTATACTTTTAAAAATTGCCTAAATGTCAAAATTAGTACAATAGCCTAATAACTACATCATTACAATATCTTTATAGACAAATCCTAATACTGAACATGAGTCATATTTTTCCCTTACAAAAATTAACCATTTTATTATACTAAATGTACAGTAACCATGTTTTTTTTTGTTGCCTAATGGATTACCATTTTTATTTGGTTTTACTACAAATGTCATGGTTAAAACTGTGGTTAGTGTAGCAAAACCATGGTTTAACAATAGTAACCATTGTCTTTGGATTTATAGTAAAACCATCGTTAATTTTCGTAAGGGTTGTGTTGTTGTCTGCCCTAGCTCCCTCTAAACCAATTATAAAACGATATGATTGTAACAAAGTTTGTAGTCACGGGAAGGAGGCGGCGGGAACCGGTGAACATTTAGACATAATTTAATAACAAAATAAACACAAAACTGAAAATTGCGCGACAGCCCCTCAAGGACGACTGCTGCGCACAAACAGAACCAAAACAACATAAATAGTCCAGGCCTGGTCCTTTCTCGTCCTTCACTGTCGTCGCTCCTCCTTTTATCCTTCCGGAGCTCCTCCGTGGGACTTGAGACCGGGGAGTGGTGCAGGTGTCGCCCATTATCAATTATTACACCGGCCTCGCTCCGTTCCCACGGTTCTCGCCCCAGCCCCACTCGTCACATACCCCCATCGCCCCACGCAGGCCGGGGGGTACCCATGAGACTGCGCTCTACTCCCCCCGGGGGCCCCGTCACGGCGGCTGCAGCACCTGGGGGTATGGACAGACGATGCGAGAGAAAAGGAGACGGAAGGATGAGGAGAGACAAAGAGGGGACAGAGGAAAAGGAAAAAAAAAATCCCCAGTCCGGTTCCCGGACACACTGCCACTCGGCCCTCCACCAGCTGGGCGACCTCTTCCACGATGCCTGGCGGCGGCGCTGGATAGCCCTCAGTGGGCGGCTCGACACTCCTCCGCCGCCCGGTGGCAGGATTCCCCCGTTCCCTGCTCCTCCCCATCATGGCAGACGGCAACGGGCTCTGGCCTCAGGCGAAACGGCGTTGACTCCTCCGCTCCCTAACGGATGGCAGCCATCCCTCCACAATCCAGGTGGCCAGCAGCAAGTTCGTCCGTCCCCCCGGCAACTCACTCCAGCCCACCCCCTTGAGCGTCCATGGCGGCAGACTGCTCTGCCATGCTCGATGGCACAGCGGATTCACCACAGCAGTGAGGGGGTTTCGGCACCAATGTAACAAAGTTCGCAGCTCCGGGAAGAAGGAGGCGGGAACCGGCGAACATTTAACCACAATTTTAATAAGCAAACACTGAAAATAAACAAACACTGAAAATAGCGCGAAAGCCCCTCACGGACGACTGCCGCACACAAACAGAACCAAAACAACATAAATAATCCAGGCCTGGTCCTCTCTCGTCCGTCACTGTCGTTACTCCTCCTTTTATCCTTCCGGAGCTCCTCCGTGGCACTTGAGACCGGTGAGTGGCGCAGGTGTCACTCATTATCAATTACTCCCTCCCCACTCGTCACAATGATTATCTGTCTGCTAAATTACTACTATAACTTTACAATAGATAAAAATGATGTTGTCACATGTATGCCTTGGTTTCTGTGTATTTTTGGTTCTTTCCATTGTGACCTAGTTTTCCTGTGTTGCCCGATTATGCCATTCTGTTCACCTGTGTCTTGATAATTATCTCATTAGTCCCAGTGTTTAAATACTCTTAGTTTCCTTCTAGTCGCTGTCCATCTCGGTTTACATTTTATGTTTGGTTGATTTCTGTGTTCCTGTGGCTTTTGCATTAAAGTTTGTTCCTGAATGTTCTCCTTCGTCGTGCGCTTTATTCCCAACAACCAAACCCATTACAGATGTCCTTTAGTATACAGTATTTTGAGTGATGAGTACTAGGCGGCTATGCTTAACTAAGTAAACTAAGACAAAACTACAATAGCCTATTTACAGATGAAACTGGCCTGCACTAATCCTGAATAGTAGTTTTCTTCTCTGCTACACCTGGGTGCTTCCACTCCATTCTCAAATCTCTCGCATTGATTACTCTGATCGAACCGAGCAGAAGCATAGCATTGCCAGTCACGACTAAACGATTCATGATTTATTAGAGATTTATTATCGAATGGCGAATCTAGAAATAATAGCTTTAGTACATTCGGCTGCCAATTATATAGTAATATAAAAAAAAGGGCAGTGGGCCAAATCGGCTGCCAGGCCACCAGGAATTCTCCTGGTTCTCCCGATGGCTAGTCCGCGCCTGGGGCCAGAACAGTTTTGAAAACCACTGCATTTCAGAGACATGTTCTTAAATGTGACTCATAACAAATACTTGCATGCATGCACAGTTTTAAGGCAGCTTTAATTGCCTTTTTTTGGTAATTTCATGACTTAACTGGTGACATAACTATGACATTGCATGCTTGTAGTTTCCTTATGTGTTAATATGAAATGATAAATAGCGGGTGCCGCCAAATTTGTGTGTGTAATTGAAGACCATGTGCTACGAGCACAGTATAACGGCTGACAGGAAATTTCGTTTTACTGACATATGGCCTGACCAAAGTTCACTGTTGTTCTATTGAAGCTCCCTTGTCACCTGTACTATTTCCGTGCTCATTAGCGCCTGGTGCTGAGGCAAAGTTGGAGTGCGTGTCTGAAAAGTCTCCTATTTGATGTTGTCATAAAGACGTTCTGTGCAGGCACGTGCAGAGGGGGGTGCGGTGGGTGCTTGAGCAGCTGCCCCTTTTCCCCTTAATGCCCAAAGTGCCCTTTTGTAAAGGCAAATTTTTTTTGTTTGTAATTAAACGCCATTTTGTGAAGGCCCGCCCAATCTAACTATTAGTAAAATTAATTAATAATAATTTAGCCGTAAATAAAATTATCCACATGATGATGACCTTTCACCTGACGATCTCATCCAGGACGATCCCTCACATTCAGACACCTTTAATTTAGTGCACTACCAGGATGCCTTCATAACGTCCGAGGCTGCCGGTGAGTGAAGTTCTCAGCGGAGCGGTGTGCTTGTATAGGCCTACTTATATTATTAAATTATTATTATTTTACAAGAACAGCATGAAGAGAGCATGCACAGCTGTTGTTTATATTGTTGTTTGTAGCCTGTGGAAGTAAAGTTAGCTGCAGCAAGGGGCTATAATATTTTTGTTCAATATTTTCCTAATGATAATTTTATGATCGGTTTATAAAGGCTACTACGAGCACCTTTTCCCCATTTTTATCACAGAATAAGGCAGGAAATATATTCTATAGTTTCTATAGGCTACTAAATGATATGTCAGTCAGTTATTATATATAATCAGCATTATTCATGTAGTTTATTTATTACCTGAAGATAACTTGAAAAACACACATAAACCGTATATTTTCGCAATAGGTCATGCATAGACTATCGATAATGTCTCTTTAAATTTAAATCTAGATGTAAATCTAGAAACCTCTACGTGAACACACCTGCCCGAATAAAGTGCGGGGGACGAATTTACATTTCACT
>NW_015630970.1:141451-155579 GCF_001515625.1 Sinocyclocheilus rhinocerous
TCTACACACAGCAATATAAACAAAGGTGCCTGTTCTCTTTCGTTCTTGCTGTTTGATTGGGAAAAGTTTAAAGGGCGTCGAGGGGTCTTATCTTTATGTTATCTGACTAAAAACTAATACTTTGAACTTATATTATTACATTATTTATTTAAAAAACGTAGAGTGCCTTAAAAATAATTATCACAACACTGATAAAACAGGCGTATACTGATTTTCTCATCCTCTGATTTATACTTATCAATCCTGTTTTTATTATCATTATCATTCAAAACATTTATAAATTCAGAACAGGATTAGAATATAATTCTATTTTAAATAAGACAGAAATATTTTTTTCTACAACAACAACAGTAGTGTTTACAACAGCAAAACCACCATACCCTGTAAACTCAATAATAATAATAATAATAGGTCTAATATAATTCCGTTTCTAATTCCAGAGTGATTAAGAGGTGCAAAGAAACATTTCTTTAACTTTTAAACTTGGTCTAAAATGGTCTTAAATGGTCTTTTCTGTTCTGTGTTTCTTTTTCAAAACTGCGTCACAGCATTTTCTGCTTTCAATACAGAAGCATCTGTTTCGATACATGTCTCAGCAAGGAGCACAGCCCTATTAAAAGCTGTGCTCCATGTGCCCCTTTTATACTTTGAGCACCTGCCCCGCCAAAGGTCTCTGCACGGCCCTGGTTCTGTGTCTAAATAAACGTAATTCTTGTCAAGAAAAAAAGAGACAGAAGCAGCAGTTGTGAGTGGGGTGGCCCACACTAGCTCCTCCCCACATTAATTGCGTTAAATATTGTTCATGCATTAAACTGAAAAAATTAATCACATGAGTTAACGCATTCATTTTGACAGCACTACGTTTTAAATAAATTAATTCTTGATGAGCATAAGAAACAATAAAAAACTTATAAAAAAATCGTACTGATCTTAAACTTTTGAACGGTAGTGTAATTCTTCCCTTGTGTTATGTTATTCATCATAACTACTTTCATCTTCATTAATGTGGACTGTGCAAAAATGACAAATCGTCTTTCATGCACAGGGAAAAAAAAACTTTTATGAAAATAAGTCATCTGGAAAGAGGGTATTATATTAGTTTTTTTTCTCACTTCACTGACATGCCAAAACTGATGCCATTGCTTACATATTTGCTGATGTTATGTATTATATGTTTATAGGTGGTGTATTTGACAGCTACCAAGATGAGTAGAAAAACACTGATAATTGCAGTGTTAAGTTTAGGTCTGTAAATTACTTAACATACAAATTCTTTATTTCTCTTATTACTTATTTACATGTGAAAATTGCTCTAAAATTGCTCTGTACTTTGTTTTTTTAACAACAGTGTTTTGTAGCGCATCAGCTGATTCAGCAAACTCACCTACAACTGCAACAACTGAATCTATGACTGTTATATCATACTCAGCTGCACAAACGACACAATTCTGCTTACAACTGACACAACAGCACATAGAATACTGCTCAACAACAACTGAAACTCTGTTTACAACCACTGCCAAACCGACACAAACACCTGAATCAACAAACTCACCTATAACTGCAACAACTGAATCTACGACTGTTAGAGTAAACACACCTACAACTACATCTCAGCTTACAACTACAGCCCCTCCTACAGAAACAACAACACAACTTACATCTACGGCTGAACCAACAACCACGACTGTTTTAACATCTATAGCAGAACCAACAACCACAACTGTTTTAACATCTATAGCAGAACCAACAACCACAACTGTTTTAACATCTATAGCAGAACCAACAACCACAACTGTTTTAACATCTATAGCAGAACCAACAACCACAACTGTTTTAACATCTATAGCAGAACCAACAACCACAACTGTTTTAACATCTATAGCAGAACCAACAACCACAACTGTTTTAACATCTATAGCAGAACCAACAACCACAACTGTTTTAACATCTATAGCAGAACCAACAACCACAACTGTTTTAACATCTATAGCAGAACCAACAACCACAACTGTTTTAACATCTATAGCAGAACCAACAACCACAACTGTTTTAACATCTATAGCAGAACCAACAACCACAACTGTTTTAACATCTATAGCAGAACCAACAACCACAACTGTTTTAACATCTATAGCAGAACCAACAACCACAACTGTTTTAACATCTATAGCAGAACCAACAACCACAACTGTTTTAACATCTATAGCAGAACCAACAACCACAACTGTTTTAACATCTACAACAGAACAATCAACTACATCTGAACAAAGCACAACAACACAGACAGCAACAACATCCCTACCTACAACAAGTGCAGCTCAATCTACAACCCTGGTTACAACAAACTCACCTACAATTACATCTCAGCTTACAACTACAGCCCCTCCTACAGAAGTTACAACAAACTCACCTACAACTGCAACTCAGCTTACAACTACAACACCTCCTACAGAAACAACAACACAATTTACATCTACGGCAGAACCAAAAACCACAACTGTTTTAACATCTAAAACAGAACAATCAACTACATCTGAACAAAGCACAACAACACAGACAGCAACAACATCCCTACCTACAACAAGTGCAGCTCAATCTACAACCCTGGTTACAACAAACTCACCTACAACTACATCTCAGCTTACAACTACAGCCCTTCCTACAGAAACAACAACACAACTTACATATACAGCTGAACCAACAACCACAACTGTTTTAACATCTACGGCAGAACCAACAACCACAACTATTTTAACATCTACAACAGACCAATCAACTACATCTGAACAAAGCACCACAACACAGACAGCAACAACATCCCTACCTACAACAAGTACAGCTCAGTCTACAACCCTGGTTACAACAAACTCTCCTACAACTACATCTAAGTTTACAACTACAGCCCCTCCTACAGAAACAACAACACAATTTACATCTATAGCTGAACCAACAACCACAACTGTTTTAACATCTACAACTGAACCAACAACCACAACTGCTTCAAAATCTACAACAGAACAATCAACCACATCTGAACAAAGCACCACAACACAGACAGCAACAACATCCCTACCTACAACAAATACAGCTCAATCTACAACTGTGGTTACAACAAACATTGTTACATCAAGTCCAATTACACAAACGACACAATTCTGCACAAAAGTGACACAACAGCTGATACAATACTGCTCAGCAACAACTGAAACTCTGCTTACAACCACTGCCAAACCGACACAAACACCTGAATCAACAAACTCACCTACAACTGCAACAACTGAATCTACGACTGTTAGAGTAAACACAGCTACAACTACATCTCAGCTTACAACTACAGCCCCTCCTACAGAAACAACAACACAACTTACATCTACAGCTGAACCAACAACCACAACTCTTTTAACATCTACAGATGAACCAACAACTACAACTCTTTTAACATCTACAACAGAACAATCAACTACATCTGAACAAAGCACCACAACACAGACAGCAACAACATCCCTACCTACAACAAGTACAGCTCAGTCTACAACCCTGGTTACAACAAACTCACCTACAACTGCAACTCTGATTTCAACTACAGCCCCTCCTACAGAAACAACAACAACACAACTTACATCTTCGGCTGAACCAACAACCACAGCTGCTTCAACATCTACAACAGAACAATCAACTACATCTGAACAAAGCACAACAACACAGACAGCAACAACATCCCTACCTACAACAAGTACAGTTCAATCTACAACCCTGGTTTCAACAAACTCACCTACAACTACATCTCAGCTTACAACTACAGCCCCTCCTACAGAAACAACAACACAATTTACATCTACGGCTGAACCAACAACCACAACTGTTTTAACATCTACAACTGAACCAACAACCACAACTGTTTTAACATCTACAACAGAACAATCAACTACATCTGAACAAAGCACAACAACACAGACAGCAACAACATCCCTACCTACAACAAGTACAGCTCAATCTACAACCCTGGTTTCAACAAACTCTCCTACAACTACATCTAAGCTTACAACTACAGCCCCTCCTACAGAAACAACAACAACAACAACACAACTTACGTCTACAGCTGAACCAACAACCACAACCAAAGCTCAATCAACAACAACCTCAGACACAACCCAGACAGTTTTTGTTAGTTTTTCCAGCAGTGAAAATTTTGTCTCTGATCTGTCAAATCCAGCTTCAGAAGCATATAAAAACAGAGAAAAGAAAGTCAAAGATACGGTACGTTGCATGGCAAATATTTAAGGCATGCAGTTTGCACCGCAAGTTAAATAGTAACAAACTCTTTGCATTTGAATGTATTCACTATTTCATTTTGCACCCTAATGTAGATATTAGTGCAAACCAGTTTTCGGCTTGTTACTCAAAAAATTTAATATATTACTCATTACTTCAGTAGTTACTCCTTTCAAAAGTAATATTATGACTTCACCTATTACTCTCGGCTAGAAGTAATTAGTTACACTACTAGTGACATTACTTTTTCATTACATCCCCCAAAAATGTGTGATATTTTGCAGCCTGTGAATACATGAAAGTTACAGATATAAGTCTATTCTTAGTACCACTTCACAATTTACATGTGACTGATATTTTATCTCAAAAAATTAAAATAATGGCTGTATTTCCAGCCACTGTATGATGTGGGCTTCTCAATCTTCAGACTAAGCTAGCTTGCTGCATTGGTGACGTCATGAAACAATTATGAAAATTGAATGAATTTTTTAATTTCAAATCATTGGCAATTGTGACAAAAAAGTAACTAGCCATTTTTTTTTTTGGATGGTAACTGTAATATTTTTACTTACATTTTATCAGTAATTAGTTACACTACTAGTTACCAGGGAAAGAAATACTATAACAGTAATGCGTTACTAGTAACTAGTTACTGCCCAACACTGGTGCAAACTAACTGCACCCCACATCGGCAGTTGAACTGCCGATGCACTTTGCTTTTGGTAGTCATTTCTCAAGAGCAGCTCTGAATTAAAAAAATAAATAAAATAAATAAAAAGATATATCAATAACATCTGTGCAGCTTGCTCGGCCAATCATGTGAGCATAATTGGGTGAAGACAGGAAAAGACCTGTAGAAGTAACAAAAAAAAAAAATGCAGACAGTCAATATGGTGGATCAATGTGATAATAAAAGCATTAGTGTTGTAGTTTTTAAATTTATTTTAGTCTGTGGTTAATTCATAATCGATAACTAAATATTGAACCTGACACTGTCATCCTGTTTTCCACAGTTGACACCACTCTTTACAAAAGCATTGCCCTCCTTCAAAGGACTGGCAGTTATTCGGTTCCGGTGAGCATTTCTTCCCTTTAAATATGAATACATTTCATTTTCATTTTCGGAAAACAAAAGTCTTAGGTTTACAGAAAAATCTAGACAGCTATTTAAACATTTTTCTGCTTATTTGTACATGTAAGAAATACCAATTTTTGATGTCCAAACATTCCTTTGGGGTCACATGAAGTGACAGAGGCAACAAAATTTGCAAAAAGAATGTTTGTAAATCTAAAATTTTTATTTTTCTACTGGTTTGCCAAGGCAAAATATATAAATAATCATCTTAAAACAAATGTTTTTAATGAAGCATTTAATACACAGCATCTGAAAAGACTTAAAAGGTTAGTTCACCCAAAAATGAAAATTATGTCATTAATTACTCACCCTTGTTCCAAACCCGTAAGACCTTCGTTCATCTTTGGAACACAAATGAAGATATTTTTGATGAAATCTGAGAGCTCTGGCCCTCCGTAGACAGCAATGCAACGGCAATGTTCCCAGGTCCAGAAACGTAGCAAGGACATCTGTAAAATAATCCATGTGACATCAGGGGTTCAACCGCAATTTTACGAAGCTACGAGAATACTTTTTGTGCGCAAAGAATACAATAATGACATAATTTATTCAACAATTCTTCTCCCCGAGTTACCATCTTCCGCCATTTTGGAGATTACTCCAGAACGTAATCAACGTAAACAATGCTGATTACGTTGATTACGTTCTGGGGTAATCTCCAAAATCTAATATCGGAACCACTGATGTCACATGGATTATTTTACAGATGTCCTTGCTACGTTTCTGGACCTGGGAACATTGCAGTTGCATTGCTGTCAACGTAGGGTCAGAGAGCTCTCAGATTTAATAAAAAATATCTTAATTTGTGCTCTGAAGATGAACGAAGGTCTTACGGGTTTGGAATGACATGAGGGTGAGTAATTAATGACAGAATTTTCATTTTGGGGTGAACTATCCCTTCAATGCCACAAAAAATTACAGCAAACCAAAAATAGCTGCATAAACACTTCTTCCAAACGTGCTATAGCCTAAGTGGTTTCAGTATTAAGCCTTGCATTTAAAAAAAATGACAATGATTCTCTCTTCTCTTTCTCTTCTGTAGTCCGGGGTCAATCATCACTGATATGAATGTGACATTTGGAACCTTACCCAGTGATGCGGGGATCGAAAACACTATTATGGAAGCTAACGCCACTCTCAATATCACCAGTGTAACACGTAAGTCAAACAAAGAACCTCATCAGTATGTCATTCAAAAGAATTTACAGTGTTTTCTGTGTTAGTCTGTGTTGTTATTTAACTAAAACTGTTGCACTGCTTTTTTTTTATCTTGCTGGAGTTATTTTTCTCAACTTTTATTTTTATTTTTCATATTCTACAATACAACCAAACACACACAACAGTAAGGAAGCCCTTCACCACAACTACCAAAGCCACTACAACCAGTTCCACTACAACTACAACTACAACCACACCTACAACAACAGCAGCAGCAACAACAACAACCACAACATCTACAGCCAATCCTAAAACAACAGCATCAACAGCAACCACAACATCTACAGCCAATCCTAATACAACAGCAGCAAAAACAGCAACCACAACATCTACAGCCAAGCCTAAAACAACAGCAGCAAAAACAGCAACCACAAAATCTCTAACCAATCCTAATACAACAGCAGCAAAAACAGCAACCACAACATCTACAGCCAATCCTAATACAACAGCAGCAAAAACAGCAACCACAACATCTACAGCCAATCCTAATACAACAGCAGCAAAAACAGCAACCACAACATCTACAGCCAATCCTAATACAACAGCAGCAAAAACAGCAACCACAACATCTACAGCCAATCCTAAAACAACAGCAGCAAAAACAACAACAACAACCACAACATCTACAGCCAATCCTAATACAACAACAGCATCAACAGCAACCACAACATCTACAGCCAATCCTAAATCAACAGCAGCAAAAACAGCAACCACAACATCTACAGCCAATCCTAAAACAACAGCAGCAAAAACAACAACAACAGCCACAACATCTACAGCCAATCCTAATACAACAACAGCATCAACAGCAACCACAACATCTACAGCCAATCCTAAATCAACAGCAGCAAAAACAGCAACCACAACATCTACAGCCAATCCTAAAACAACAGCAGCAAAAACAACAACAACAGCAACAGCAACCACAACCACAACAAAAGCACCAGCACGTCCTCAGCCAACTGTTGAGATACAGATTGTCATTATAGTGGTGTTTGTTCCAGCACTGTCAAACCCTCAAACTCCAGAATTTAAAAGCCTTGCCACAAAAGTAGAGACTATGGTATGTGGCAGAACAATACAGTGATTTACAGAAGCAAAAGCATTTGCAAAGATACACATAATTATTATTATTTTTTTTTAATAATAGTAAAATTCTAAAGCAAAACTCTGAATTCAGTTTTGTACTTGCCTGAAAGGTTTGGGAAGGAAAAAAATAAACTTTTTTTTTTTTTTTAGCACTTTTTCAATTGTATAGTACTCTTAAAAAAACAGCATGATCTACTTCTATAAAAATGGAATTGTTTCATATAATATTAGGAAACATTCCTAAACCTGACTTACTGTTTTCACAGTTTGATGAAGTCTATAAGAAAAAGTTTGGGCCTCGTTTCATCAGGACCATCGTGATTGCTTTCATGTAAGTTAAAAGTTTGATTCATTACTTTAAATGATTACTTTGCTCATTTACACTCATGTTTTCAATGTTAATTTACACATCATGCCTTCAATGTCAGACAGTTTGTGTAATTTTTCATGTCGTAAAACTTAAATGTATGCATTTGACACACTTTTATCCAATGCAATTTACAGTGGATTCAATATAATATGTTTGATCAGTTTACACACTCCCTGGGCTAAAAGGGCTAAATACTCTTTTTATATATTGTCATATATTTATATAACTACACTCACTACTGTCAACAGCACAAAATCTGGCAAGATTTTCTCTCCTTTATAAAAGTTTATGTCTATTTAGCTTTCCTAACCGTTTACGTTATATTTTAAGTTGCACATTAAAAAAAAAACTGCTTTCTTCCATCTCTGCATCACAAACCAACACTCAGATCATATGCATGGATGTAAATATAAACTGTAAAACGTATCTTTTCTTTCCAGAGCTTTTTTCAGGACCCGGGAAGAATCAAACGTACAGGCAGAGGTTAAGTTAGTGTTTAGCGAAGAGTCCACTGAACCGATCCCCAGCAACACCGACATTGTGGAGACTCTAAAAGAAGCAGCGGCTAATTCAACTGCGGGCTTCAACCTTACCCTTGATGCCACCTCTATTACTGTCATTAGTAAGTTGATTTAGATCTGCCAGATTTCTAAGATTTTACAATGTTAACTTACCTAGAAAAGTTCTGTGCAACTACTTTTTCTTTAATTATCAATTACTTTTTTTTTTGTAGAATCAGTGCAGATAATTCCGCTGACAATCCTCACCAACGGAAACTTTGTGGCTGCTCTTTCAAATAAAAGTTCTACTGAATTTCAGAACAGGGCTTTGTTGATAAAAACAGGGGTGAGTGTGACGCGTCTACTTATGAATTATGGGAAACATGCTTTTACAAAAGAAAGCCAATTTTGACAAACAACTCTTGTTTTGCAGCTTGAACCTTTTTTCCTGGCTGATTACCCTACATCATTCAGCACCATATCCGTAACAAACTTCAGGTATGAATATGCTGGTGCTTTCTTGAATATAGCTACTGACTCAACATAACACAGTTTTCATTAATGAATCTTGATTCCAAACTCTCTCCAGTGATGCTGGTGTAAAATTAAGGAGTGTGCCCAAGATCCAAAACAGCATGGATGTTGTATTCGGAGCGGACGCCGTTCTACCCAATAGCACCCAGATAGTGAACACTGTAGTTCGAGCAGCCAGAAACAACACGCTACCCTTCCAGATCTTCACTTCTTCAATTATAATAAATGGAACAGGTGAGTGATTCACTTCAATCTTGCACTGCAGTGAAATATTTTGCATTCAGATGAGTAATATTTTTACTTAGGGGAACCGTCAGGGCCCTCTAGGCCCTCAGAGAGGGCTTAAACTATTGTAAAAACAATATTTACAATTTTTAAATAAATCCTTTAAAACGATAAACTTTTAAATATTATTTTAATAAAAAGTAATAATTTCAAACTTTATTTAATCAATTTATAATTTAACAATCATCATCTAAATAAAATAAATACAATTTCTGTGGAAATAAACTCTTCAAATCTGCATATTCAGTGAACGTGTTAAATGAACGACGCTCATTTTCTCCATATTTGAATGCTTCCTCCTAGCGTTTATGGCTCTGTGATTAGTGTTCCAGCTATGAAATTACAGCGGGCCAAGCAATAGTCAATCAGTCGGAGCGAAATTTCAAGTGACAGAAAAACTGACCAATCATATCTTTTCTCTAAATGGGCGGGCCTTGTTATCACTAACTTTATGACAAGTTCCGCCCGCTATTAAATATTATTTTAATAAAAAGTCATAATTTCAAACTTTATTTAATCAATTTATAATTTAACAATCATCATCTAAATAAAATAAATAAAATTTCTGTGGAAATAAACTCTTCAAATCTGCATATTCAGTGAATGTGTTAAATGAACGACGCTCAGTTTCTCCATATTTGAATGCTTCCTCCTAGCGTTTATGGCTCTGTGATTAGTGTTCCAGCTATGAAATTACAGCGGGCCAAGCAATAGTCAATCAGTCGGAGCGAAATTTCAAGTGACAGAAAAACTGACCAATCATATCTTTTCTCTAAATGGGCGGGCCTTGTTATCACTAACTTTATGACAAGTTCCGCCCGCTATTGGATCTGTATTGGAAAAAAATAATATATTGACCTAAGTAGCTATCATTCACGTCACGATGTAAGCTGCAAATTACATAAGTGAGGACATTTACTGGGCCGCTGTGCCAGTAATAATATTATTTATTATAAACACTGCTTGTTTGTCATGAAGTGTCTGTCCTTAATTTGTTTTGCTGTGAGCGCTGTCATGATGTGCTGTCTTACATTAAACATTACATTTGTTGGTTTTGTGCACAGACCGATTGTGTGATGATGCATTTGTAATGAGGATTTTCATTTGACTTAAATTTAGCTATGTTTTATTAAGGTGATATCAGTCTTTTTTCAGATCACTCAGTTTTCTTGTTGCATTTCTGAAAGGCAGTCGCACACCTTTAAACTTTTAATCTATTTTCCAAACAGTCAAAAGTTCACTTAAAGAATGAGCAAATGGTGTCAATAAGTTTGAAGTTCAGTGATTGAAATAACAGCAAACGGAATGAATAAATACAATTTCTGTGGAAATAAACTCTTCAAATCTGCATATTCAGTGAACGTGTTAAATGAACGACGCTCATTTTCTCCATATTTGAATGCTTCCTCCTAGCGTTTATGGCTCTGTGATTAGTGTTCCAGCTATGAAATTACAGCGGGCCAAGCAATAGTCAATCAGTCGGAGCGAAATTTCAAGTGACAGAAAAACTGACCAATCATATCTTTTCTCTAAATGGGCGGGCCTTGTTATCACTAACTTTATGACAAGTTCCGCCCGCTATTGGATCTGTATTGGAAAAAAATAATATATTGACCTAAGTAGCTATCATTCACGTCACGATGTAAGCTGCAAATTACATAAGTGAGGACATTTACTGGGCCGCTGTGCCAGTAATAATATTATTTATTATAAACACTGCTTGTTTGTCATGAAGTGTCTGTCCTTAATTTGTTTTGCTGTGAGCGCTGTCATGATGTGCTGTCTTACATTAAACATTACATTTGTTGGTTTTGTGCACAGACCGATTGTGTGATGATGCATTTGTAATGAGGATTTTCATTTGACTTAAATTTAGCTATGTTTTATTAAGGTGATATCAGTCTTTTTTCAGATCACTCAGTTTTCTTGTTGCATTTCTGAAAGGCAGTCGCACACCTTTAAACTTTTAATCTATTTTCCAAACAGTCAAAAGTTCACTTAAAGAATGAGCAAATGGTGTCAATAAGTTTGAAGTTCAGTGATTGAAATAACAGCAAACGGAATGACAAAGTGTGATCTATTGCAGTCTATAGTCTAGGAGGCCCTCCTGCTTACATGAAGCACAGCCTTTATTAGTGCCACAGAAAGACAAACGTTTCACTGAAAAATGCACAAGACACAATCTTCCAGCCTAGGATGAAGTCGTTATATACATTAACAATAATTTAGAACAAATATGATGTACTTTAATGGAAAACTATATGAGTAGTGCTCTGTGGCGCGGCAGGATTTTGAACAGTGCCCAGAGTCAAAGCTGATATCCGTGGACAGTCGCCGGTGTCCGTACGCTCATAGAAAACGTCTCCAGGTTACGCATGTAACCCTAGTTCCCAGAGGGAACGAGACGCTGCGTCGAAACGCTATGGGAACGCACCTTCAGCGTGACCACGCTCTGAATCACGTGAGTAATCAGTCCAATGGATGGGCGAGACGTTACGGGCGGGGTGACCAGGACGCTTAAAAGCACGTGCGGTGGAACCGGCTTCGAGGAATGAAGCAAGCGCTCGCAGGGATGTATGGTATGGCACTCAAGTATGGCACTGAGATGCAGCGTCTCGTTCCCTCTGGGAACTAGGGTTACATGCGTAACCTGAAGACATTTTCTTTCAGGAACTCGAGCTGCTTCAAAACGCTATGGGAACGAGAATGCCCACGCCGTCAGACTTACAAATCCCTGCCTAGTGTGGAAGAGCACAGCTAAAGCGAGAGAAAGGAGGCAGGAGTGGCGCAGAATGCAGGTAGGCACATGACAAAGTAGGCGGGGACATCCTGCCCAAAGGCCAACTTCAGAAGGAGTGAGCCTTGACCCCCAAAGGAGAGGGGAGATCAGAGGACTCGAGGCTATGAAATAGTATCCTGATCCATCGCTTAGCATAAGCTTCTCTGGCCGGAGGCCTCAGTCTCAGCGCACCGCGGAGGAAACGTTTAACCAGGGGGTGTCTGCCCACTGACTGGCCACCGAGAGGGGTGTGGTAGGCAGCAATGGCCGCCACGTAGACCTTAAAGGTGGAGTGGGTCAACCCTGCAGAGAATCAGGCCTGCAGGAACTCCAGCACTGAACCAACTGGGCAGTTAACTGGGTCGAGCTGGTGGTCTCCGCACCAAGAAGTGGAGAGCTTCCACTTCAAGGCGTACAGTTTCCTCGTAGAGGGAGCTCTAGATTGGAGGATGGTCTAAACAACCTCAGTTGACAGACCGGAAGCTACGAGTTGTGCCCCCTCAGAGGCCACACCCACAGCTTCCACAGCTCCGGCCAGGGGTGAAAGATCGTACCACCGCCTGTGAGAGGAGATCCCTCCTGATGGAAATCTCCCATGGAGAGCCGTCGAGAATGCAGATCTACCTGGTGGTTGATATAAGAGACCACCGCTGTGTTGTTGGTGCGCACCAACAGATGGCGATCTCTTAGGTCTGGGAGAAAGTGTTTCAATGCTAGAAACACGGCCAGCATCTCCAGGCAGTTGATGTGCCACGTGAGATGGCGACCGGTCCACAGACCGCGGGCTGAGCGGCCACTCATGACCGCTCCCCAACCGGTGAGGGAAGCGTCCGTCGCTAGCATTACGCGGCGACAAGGAGCTCGTAGCACTGGCCCCTGAGACAAGAACCAAGGTTTCCTCCACATGTCTAAGGCACGTAGGCAGCGCTGCGTGACTTTGAGCATACAGAGCGGGTTTCCCCTTGGGGAGAACCCCTTGGTCTTGAGCTACCACTTTAGGGGTCTCATGTACAGCAGGCCAAAAGGTATCACGTTGGACGCAGCTGCCATCAAACCCAGCAGTTTCTGGAACTGCTTGACAGTGAGTGACCGGACTTCTCTCACTCTCATGACTGCAGTGAGGATCGACTCGATCCGAGCAGGAGACAGACATGCCTGCATCATGGTCGAATCCCACACCACGCCCAGATAAGTGGTCCTCTGTAATGGAGAATGCACACTTTTCTTGGCGTTAAGTCTTAACCCCAGCTCTTTCATGTGAGCTAGAACGACATCTCGATGCCGAACCGTCATCAAATTGAGCTAATATCAACCAATCGTCGATGTGGTTGAGTATGCGGATGCCCCGGAGACACAGAGGAGCCAGAGCAGCATCCACACACTTCATGAAAGTGTGGGGTGAGAGTGCAAGGCCGAAGGGAAGAACCCGATATTGGTAGGATTTTTGCCCCCGAAAGCCAACCTCAGGAACCTCCTGTGATGGGGAAGGATGGAGATAGGCCGAGCTCTAGGAGTGGAGGCCTCAGCATAACGACTCTCTAAAGCGAGAGGAGGCCTCTACACCCCACTCTAGCCTGCCTAGTGGAGCTCTGGCGAGCAGAGGCCTCAGAAACTCTCTGTAGCGAGAGGAGGCCTGACGACACTCGCAGAAAAATGGCCGCTCTTGGAGCGGAGGCCTCAGCATGACAACTCTCTAAATTCTCTCGCAACCCTCCATCCATAGAGACCTCCGAAGAGGTAGCGAGCCTCTTAGTACCGCTACGTTTCCGGGCGGTGACTGAGAGAAGCGCTCACCGGAGACCGCTGCGCCCTGAAGCACCATAGGTGGCAGGGTTGGCAGAACGATCTCCTGAGGCCACTGAGGAGAGATGGGCACCGTATAATGAGGTGTACACCGCTCTTCCCCAGAGGGGGTCGGCCCTCAGAAGTCCTGGGCCTTAGGC
>NW_015630970.1:155637-156848 GCF_001515625.1 Sinocyclocheilus rhinocerous
CTCTTCCCCAGAGGGGCCTGCCCTCCGAAGTCCTGAGCCATGGCATCAGGACTCTGTTAGCTGAAGTCTCCTATGAAAACGACGGTCCTCAGACCCACATCATCTCCTAGGAAGACTAGACTGATAGAACCAGAGCCTGCTCGGGGCAGGACCCAATGAGACATGCTTGGCAGGGGCTCCCACACCACCAGGTGACCTACTAAGGGAACCAGTCTCTACTGGCCTCCGGTGCAGTTAGAGATGCTAGGTCGGTGCCCTGAAGTGGCAAATCAGCAGGGGACGGCCGAACTAGCTACTCTAGAGACCTCCGAAGAGGTAGTGAGCCTCTTAGTACCGCTACGTTTCCAGGCGGTGACTGAGAGAAGCGCTCACCGGAGACCGCTGCGCCTGAAGCAACCACAGGGGAAGAAACCACAGCGCGGGCTTCCAAACCCCGAGAGAGAGCGCTAGATCTAGGGAATGCGGGTGGAGATAGGGTCCAACCTGTCCGCCAGATCATGTGCGATCCCCGCGATCTCAATCGTCGCCGTGCCTCAGCAGCAGCGGGACCGGAACCGCAAGATCACAGACACGGACACACTCCTCGGAGCGTGCCCGGCGAGAGCGGAGCATTTTGCAGCGAGAAAAAGCACAATCAGCCCCCCGAGAGCTGATTGCACGAGCTCCGCTCCCCAGTAATGCTGCTCATTATAATATTAGACATAATATGCTTGTGCAACTGGTGCTTGTGCAACTGGCGAGGTCATCGACGCCCTCCACATCAACCTCCTTGGAGGAAGACAGGTGGAGCGTCGAGCCCTCTCCCCAGGAGGAAGAACCGCAGCGCGGGCTTCCGATCCCAGAAAGCGGGTGCTCGATCCATATGCGAACCCAGCGTGGGCTTCCGATCCCAGAGAGCGGGTGCTCGATCCATATGCGAACCCTACGAGCGCAGCCGCCACTCCGCCTCGACGAAAGCGGAGCCGGCACCGCGAGGAATGCTGGTGAAGGCTCCCTCCTCAAAAAGAGCCTTCCGAGAGCGAAGCATACGCAGTAACAAACGCTCGCAATGCGGGCTGACTCTGCGTGCTTCGCTCCCAAGCAGACAACATACAAACTGTGTGTTTCCCCACCCGAAATATAGCGCAGGCAGGGAGGAACACACAGCCTGAACGCTGCCTGCTCTCGCCCAAATGCTTCTTCTTGGCTGAAGCTTTGACATAATGGAGCTT
>NW_015630970.1:156978-161773 GCF_001515625.1 Sinocyclocheilus rhinocerous
AAATAAGTGACACACACACAGAGCGCTTGCTGAATGACAGAAAGCTGATACCGGTTCCACCGCACGTGCTTTTAAGCTCCCTGGTCTCTACGTCCCCCCGCCTGTGACGTCTCGCCCATCCATTGGACTGATTACACACGTGATTCAGAGCGTGGTCACGCTGAAGGCGTTCCCATAGCGTTTCGACGCAGCTCGAGTTCCTGAAAGGGAACAGTGTGTTCAGTGTGTGACTGCCTTAAGGCTGGATTAGGAATTGTTAAAGCTGACTTTTAGAAGAAGACACCATAAGCTAGTTAGGCTGGTAGTTAGGGGGAGAGGGCCTAGGTTCAAGAGTCATGGTTCGCTACTTCTTTGTTTACTGGAATTGTACAGGGTTTCTGTGGGTTTTATGAAGTTAAATTGAAGACTTTTACAGATCCACAGAAACACTGTCATATACTGGCTAATGTAATCTTTGTGGCTACTTTCTCAAATACAAGATCTGTTGAATTTCAGAATAGGGCATCAATGATAAATACTGAGATATTAGCATGTATGCATGTCCTAAAAATTCGTTTTAATTGAATTAATTAAAAATTAATTTGCAGAGCCAAAATTTTGTTGCGGACTGCAAATAATTTTACTCATTCCTGCCAATAAAGTGGGAAATTAAAACATTCAAACTGAATTTCTTGCATTGAAACTGTGCACTTTTTTGGTTCCACTTTTGACATTCTACTAACTACAAGTAACTTTGCAACTACATGTCAACTATCATTAATTTGCAACTACGTCAATGAACTGTCATTAGAGTATTCATATACTCTTATGTTAAAGGGTTAGTTCACCCAAAAATGAAAATTCAGTCATTAATTACTCACCCTCATGTGATTCCAGACCTTCGTTCATCTTCAGAACACAAATTAAGATATTTTGATGAAATCCAAGAGATTTCTGACCCTGCATAGACAGCAAGGGTATATGCAGGGTCAGAGAGCTCTCGGATTTCATCAAAAATATCTTAATTTGTGTTCCGAAGATGAATGTTTTACAGGTTTGGAACTATATAAGGGTGAGTAATTAATGACAGAATTTTCATTTTTGGATGAACTAACCCTTCACGGTTAGTAGAACAAGTTGACATGTAGTTGCAAAATTACTTGTAGTTAGTAGAATGTCAAAACTGGACTATCGAAATAAATGGTAACCCTATATTTGTTTAAATAGATTAAATGCAAAATTGAATTAAATTTGAAATTGAATCAAGTCAAACTGCCTTGCATTATTGTGTAGGTTATTGCACAACAAAAGTACACAATCTCGCGTCCACATCGTACGCTTTTAGGTTTTTATTAACCTAGTATTTTCACAAACAAATTTCAGAAGATAAATCCGTTATCGCTAATAACATTAGACAGGAATAACAGTTATTCACAATAATGAGATTGAAATTTTTCACGCAGAGAATGAATGCTAATATGAACATGCACATGGATTTTTAGAGTTCAAACTTGCAGTGTTTTTGCTTTAGGCAACATTTCAAAAGGTCAGCGAATTATCATTTCTGTCTGTTTTCTTCTCTTTTAATGCAGAATTTTCATCAGGTGAAGTCAGCAGCAGGATCAGTATGTTGACCGCTTCGTTCCTGGTTGCGGTGTCACTTCTGGTTCCATGGTTTATCTGACCTTAACCACTCATACCAAGATAACTGATTCAGACGGGTCTGAATCTTGCCTTTCACGTCTGATCAAATTAAGGACTCAACTTAAGGATAAATGTAGCTACTGATGCTACTTAATGAGTAGTAATGAAAGTAAAAAATTAAATAATTATATTCTGAGCACTTTAAACTAGATCTAAGCTATAGTGGATTTATAGTGGATCTGTATGTACCTGTATCTGTATGTAAACAATCAGTATTGTATAAAGCACTATATAAATAAAGGCAAATATAAATGTATATAAATGTACTTGCATGTTTTCATAGATTTACTTCAGAACACATCATTGTGCACTTATGTTTTTTTAAATTGGTTAATGGATTATTGATTCCCAGAACTGTTCTATTTTGTAAGAACATTTTATTAAATGCATAAATACAGTACACAGATTTTCAAAATCTAAAGTATGCTGAAATGCTATGCTATTATTGATTCTTCAGAAAAGTGATAAAATATCTATCAGGCATAATCAGGCATCCTTAGAGCATAAGTACTTCATTTAGATTACTAAACATATTAAATAACCATAGACAGAACCATAACTACTGTGCATATTAAAAATAAACTCTATCGACACTCGGACTTCCGGTTTTGCCACCTACGAAATGGCCGTGTTGTGAAGCAGCTATTTGATGGCAGACTCGAAAGGTAAAGGCTGAACCAATAAAAATATGGTGAGCCGATTGCGCAGGTCAAACATCCGCATCTATGGAGTCGCTCAGAGATTTCACATCATCCGTTAGCGTACCTTACGGTCACATACTAGCCAGTCTTGGTTATTAGACAGAGGTAATTGACTAATACTATTAGATGGCCGCTCCTATGCTCACTCGTTCTAAAAGTACTTTTATTTAATCCTCATAGATCTGTACACACTTAAATAAAGCAAAATTATCTCGACACAGGTATGCTCAATATTACAAGCAGGAAACATGCTACGTCATCAAATTCGTCATTTCAAACAATGGCGGCGTCCGAAAGCCTAGGCAGCTGACTTGCTGCCTTATGAGGTAATGACTTTGAAGGCAGCGTTTTTGCACGAAGGCAGCTCATGAAACTGATTTGAGGCAACGTAACGGTTTAATGATCTACAACCAGAGATGAAAACGGGTAAGGGGGAAAAAAGGTGAAAACCGGGGGCATGCTTCACATGGAATTTTTTAAAAAGATATTTGTTTTACATGCTCATTTGTAGTTACTTTAAAGGGCCCCGATTATGGATTTTTGAAACCTTTCATGATTACCTTTCATGCAGTGTGTAACACAGCTCTAAGTGAATGAAAACATCCTGCAAAGTTTTAAATCTGAAAGTGCACCGTGTATAAAGTTATTGTCTCTCAAAAGAAAGAGTCGACTCTGAATCATTGAAACGAGTCGTTTTTAAAACAAATCCCAATCCGTTTCATGTTCACGTCAACATGAAACATTAGCATATTGCCCGCCCACTTTACAACAACATTGTACATTACAAAAATCAAGATTGAATATATTTGGTCAAAATCCCATTTTATAAAAGAATAAGTCTATTTAAGACAATATTGGCTGATTAGGCAAGGCAAGGCAAGTTTATTTATATAGCACATTTCGTACACAATGGTAATTCAAAGTGCTTTACATAAAAGAGAGTAAAATAATCATAAAAATAATCACAAAAATAAAATAAGTGTAACCCCTCTCTCCCGGGTCCTCACCGCCACACCTTGTTCTTGTTCCGAGTGGGTCTCGAACCCGGGTCTCCGGCATGGGAGTCGGACACACTAACAAGGAGGCTAAAGACTGCAGCCTCTAGCGTTAGTCGCTAGTGCGTCTCTTGAGATCAGGGGAGTGAGGTTTACCTGCACAGCACCTACTCGCTGGTGGGCGTGCACGAGGACCTGTGTCTGACCAATAACCTCTCATTCTCAGACGCTTCACAGGAGGGCGCAGCAGCTGAAGGTGACGTCAACAGTCAGTCAGTCAGCACACAGCAACTGCAACACTGACAATGACCCTCTAGGTGTCTTTACACAGCCAAGATAAGGCTGCTCTGTGCCAATGTCACCCCTCTCCCCCGGGTCCTCACCGCCACACCTCGTTCTCGCTCCGAGTGGGTCTCGAACCCGGGTCTCCGGCATGGGAGGCGGGCGCACTAACAAGGAGGCTAAAGACTGCAGCCTCTAGCGTTAGTCGCTAGTGCGTCTCTTGAGATCAGGGGAGTGAGGTTTACCTGCACAGCACCTACTCGCTGGCCTCCGTTACACTCAAACCCCTAAACCTCACTCCCATCAGGGTCATGGCACCAATGTAACCCCTCTCACCCGGGTCCTCACCGCCACACCTTGTTCTTGTTCCGAGTGGGTCTCCGGCATGGGAGGTGGATGCACTAACAAGGAGGCTAAAGACTGCAGCCTCTAGCGTCGGTCGCTAGTGTGTCTCTTGAGATCAGGGGAGTGAGGTTTACCTGCACAGCACCTACTCGCTGGCCTCCGTTACACTAGGAATTTAAAAACTTTGAAAATTATTGAAAAATTGATTTAAAATGAATTTAAGACAGTTAAAAATAGAAAATGATTATATAGACATAAAATACAGTGCGATCATTTTGGGTTGCATAAAATACAGAGCAATACATAAAATACAGTGCAATCAGTTCGGACATCGCACAGTGCTCATTAGTGTTGTAACGGTACCAAAATGTCAGTATTCGGTACCAATACCAGTGAGAATCCACGGTTCTCTGTACCAATTTCGGTACCAAAGCAAAACACAAAAACATGCTAATTAAAAAATTTGACTATACTTTCATTTAATCCAACCATGGCGAGCACTAAGTACTAACTCTGGGACGTTAAGACGGCTTTCAGTGACATTATCCTCTACGGCCAAAGGCCTAGGCTACATACCCCAAAAACTTACCTGTTAGGGCCAGAACTAGCAAACACCCAGCTCTCAATCGAGAGGGGGCTCGACCTACAGCATATTCCCATGCTGGAACAGCTAGCAGTAATTTACTCCGAATTCAGAAAAGGAGTAGCGTGCTCATAGGCAACCCTTTGATAAAGGGGTGCACTGCTAAACACTACCACGAGAACAGCCCACGGAGCGAGGAATCCAAC
>NW_015630970.1:162347-185164 GCF_001515625.1 Sinocyclocheilus rhinocerous
CACTAGCCTTCTGTGCCCGTCTCTGATCCTCAGACCGAGATGGGCCAGGACCCCTGTGTTGTTCGGGCTCAGACCTGGACCTTCGTGGAGCACCGCCATCGTGTACAACGAAGCGACAGCCTGACCTGCTGCTGCGTATGCCCTGTCATTCAAGCGAGATGTATCCTGAAGGGGCTTAGATGGCAAGGAGTGAGTCTTAAGAGAGGATGTCTCACCATAGAGAGATAGCTAGCCAGCATCCCTTCTACGGGGGGCATCTTCTCATAGCCGTTTTCACGCATCGCCTCGATGTTGGCATAACTCGTATGCTGGAATCGATGGATGCGTGAGGAAAACGGCCTCTTCCATTCCTTCTCGATCTCTTTATGGAGATCAGGAAGAAAGGAAGGCTCACCTGAGCTGGAGGGTTACGGTCAGAAAGATAGCGCTCATCGAGACGACCTCGCGATGTCACTTTCTTGGCCCGCTTCCATTACAAGTCAAACCTTGCCGTGGCGCGATCCATAACTTCCAAAACTCATCATACGCAGGGCAGGAGGATTGGGGCCTCAGCAGCGGCGGGTCCTGAACCACAGGGAGCCGATGGCTGCCCCTCTTTCCCCGAAAAGAGAGACAAACGACAGCGGAGCTTTTTCATTGGAAAACGCTCGCAGTGAACGCAGATTGCCCCCTCGAGGACATCGCGTGCGTGCTCCTCGCCCAAACAAAAAACACAGAGATCGTGTTTGTCATCAGATGTCAAACAACGACGATACGGATGCACACATCCTTTAAACGCCTTGCTAGTGCTCGCCATAATGAAGGAATAAAGATTGCTCTTACCACGGAAATGCACGCTTCAAACAAAACGGTCAGTGAAGACGAAGAAGAGGATGATGTGTTCTCCCGGCGCCTATTTATATTATAGTCGCACCGGTAGTGACGTCATGGCTGTCGCCGGCCAACGTGTTGTTGGTGTTTTTTCAATGTATGCTTCAGACACGGGTCACGACGAGGCGTTCCCCATAGCGACCCCTAGAGGACGCAGTTCGAAGTTCCCTTGAAAGGGAACCAGGTTGACCGGGTACTCGGTACCACCGGTACTTAAAAAAATCTGGTAACGTAACGTTTTCATTTTTTTAGTACCGACTTGGTACCGAAGTACTTGATTAGACGGCAAAGCTGACCTAAAATGCAAAATGTTTGCCCTCTCTCTCTCTTCAACGTTCCCACATCTCAGGCCTCAAATACATAAAATATTACCCTTTTTAGACATAGTTTGTTAAAGGGTAAAGAAAATACTATACAAAACTTACTAGTAGTTGCCAAGTGGTTATCAGTCTTACTTTCCCAATACAAATAAGACCAATCTACCTTTTCATTACTGAATATAAAACGTTATGACCAGTCTGCAACCGGCCCCAGTTCTATATTTACCCTTGTAAGATCACCAATAACCAATAGCGTTTCGTTTATATCACAGGTTGGACCAGAGCTGTTGAGCTCGGTGAAGCCACATTTGACAGCATATGACAGCCACAATCTCATCCACATTGCTATATAATGTAGCATTCTGTGTAGAATTCAAATGGGTCTGTCACGTTTTGTGGTCCGCACCACATGATAGCGTGAAACCAGACTGCATTTCCCCAAATGGAAAGCATATTTACACTGTCTGAATCGTTCCCTATGCCCTATATAGTGCACTATGTGCCATTCACTGTACAGAAAACATTAATTCTGTGAACAAGTGACCGATTTCAGCCGGCGCTAATTATAGTGTAGGGGGCGGGCGCTTCGGATTCTAGAGAGCATTTGATTGGACAGAAAGTTTGATGAGAAGCTGAAGTGCAGGGTGATATATTGGCAGAAGTGAGAGACTACGTTTTGAATGCTTATAAATGCTTATCTTGTAAATGCGAATTTTGTCATTGTTTTGGAGCACACTAGCTTATGGACAATATATATTAACACGAACAACAACAACACCACACTTCTTAGCCAGTTAGACACACAATTTCATGCACTTGTATCATACCAGTATTTTCTAAATTATTTTTCTAGATAAAAATATCTCTCCAATATATCTTGATGTTAATTTATATAATTTTCTGTATCCTATATCTGTGAGAAGTGTATTGCTAGTTGACATTGTGGATGTGGTAAACAATATAATGGGTACCAAGAGCACAAGCGAAACAGAGAACACAGAGACTTTATGATATACAAGCACTGTTAGCTATCAGACAGTATAGATATAAATAAGATGTTTCAATTCTGTATATGTAATATTTATCACTTCTCTGGAAAACAGTCAATGTTGCATCTAAGTGCTAAATCAACTCTGGTGGCACAAGTAGAATCATAACGGTGATATATAAAAGCAATCATTCTCATTTTCAGTCACTTATATTTCTTATTTTCTCTTGTCAGCTGTAAATATGTCCTTATCAGTCGAGTTTCATATCAGGTTATAATCGCTCCTCCAACACCCGTCTGTCCAGTTTCTGCAGTTTCATCTGAGATTTGTTGGTTTTATTTGGAAAGCATGTGATATGAGCATGAAAACATTATTGATTGACATTTCACCCAGAAATCTCATGATTATGATTTACTTGCCTTCATGTCGTTCCAAACACATATGACTTTTTTTCTTCTGAAATGTCTCAGTGTTTTTAACATTCCATACAATGGAAGTCAATAGGAGTCAATGTTTGAGATAAAAAGAAAGAAAGAAAGAAAGAAAAATAAATTTTCATTTTTGGTTGAAGTATCCAACATTGGCTATAAGACAGAAATCTCAAACATTAGTTTGCTTTTAATTTTTAATACTATTAATAAACATCCAACCTGTGTGAAAACTGATAGGTGCATGAGACATATAGACACACACAGAAACAATATATTAATTTCTACTTTAATTTTTAAATATTAAAATTCTTTCTCTTAAATTGTGTTGATTTAACATTACACACACACACACACAAAACCCCTTTATCCCAGTTTAGAGGTTAACTCTACTTTTTATCGTTTACTCCTAAAATGAAAAGCACTTTTGACAAATGTGACCTATCTTATATGATAAATGTCTCCTCAGTGGCATAAACAATGCAATCATATAATGCTCACATCATGCAGGCTTTATGCTTGTTATTGGACACTTTAGCTCATGAATTAAATGAATGCTGAGAAATGGATCTATACAAATCCAAGATGACTGATATATGCTAACATGTCAACTACAAGAAATAGCAACTACAAGTAAGGTTCATTCCCCTCAGAAATAGTTTCAATGCTTTCAAAAGATTGCTCAAGCATTGTCTGTTTGATCATGAAAGACAGAAATGAGCAGGTCACTTGGAGAGATGCTGGGACAAAAGACCTCAAACACTGAACTTCCCATCAGGTTTCAGGAGGGGACCGTTTGATTCATACCTGATGATCAAACCTTAATCAAACACAACTGAACCAGCTAATTAGGATCTTCAGGAGCACTCGATAGTTACAGACAGGTGTGCTGGAGCAGGGTTAGAACTGAACTCTGCTGGTAGGTAGGTAGATCTCCAAGAGCAGGATTGGATAAACCATTGAATGGCGCCATCTGCTGGATCTCAAAAGTAATAGGACAGTAAATAATTCAGCCATCCATGCTCGACTAAGATTCCTGATGTGCTGCATTCAGTCCCAAACTGTAAGCTTTTCAGTAGACCAAAACAAAGATAATCTTATGTGGATTAAATCAAGAAGACTTGGTTTTTATGCACTGATTAAGAAGAACCAGTGCATCATTCCATTAAAACAGGTTTATTTATAATACCTTCTAATCATTTGTTGAACCAGAACTTTTAACAAAAGCCACTTGTACAAAACTCTCAACATTATATGTACATAATTACGACTCTGTGGTAATTAACGCAATATCTTGGAGCATTCTGTCTAAGCTACCAGACAAACGTGGAAAAGAAAAACTTACAAACTTGGCACAACAGAAATGTGTATGATGTCTTTTGCCACTGTGTGATTTTGTTATATGCTGCTGGATTGACTGCAGATGCACAGTCACTGTAAAATAGTGATCGGTAAGTGGGTGTTGATTTCACCAATGTGTCCTGTGATCTTGGCTGAGAAAAAATTAAAAGTGATCAGCTGGACTCTGTGAATTCAATGCATTTGCAGTAGTAGTGAACATTTATTGTCACTTCAAAGGGAAATTTGATACGGATTATTGGAATATGACTTACAAGAAAATGCTATAAACATTTCATGTTTAATTGAATTTGTTTGTATGTAATTATAAAATTTACTAGCAATTGAGTGAAAAGGTTTCTATACCAATATTGTGGGCATCAAACTTGCTAACTTTACCAGGTCTTTACTGTAGCATTTTTACAGATAATATTTTACAGTGTATGTCATGTGTCTGTGCATATACACTGAACAAAATTATAAATGCAACACTTTTGTTTTTGCCACCATTTTTCATGAGCTGAACTCAAAGATCTAAGACTTTTTCTATGTACACAAAAGGCCTATTTCTCTCAAATATTGTTCACAAATCTGTCTAAATTTGTGTTAGTGAGCACTTCTCCTTTGCCGAGATAATCCATCCACCTCACAGGTGTGGCATATCAAGATGCTGATTAGACAGCATGATTATTGCACAGGTGTGCCTTAGGCTGGCCACAATAAAAGGCCACTTTTCTCAGTGAAGAAAACAGTGAACCTCAAAGCAGCGTCCCTCTGTGACCCGACTGATGTAGATCCTGAAGCAAATCTTTATCCGGGTCACAGCACCAATGTAACCGGTCCGTTGCTGACTGCTGTTACCATCATCTGCGTTGTGTGTAAGAAGACCCAGGACACTTTCACTTCTGTTCACCAAAAGGGGATTTATTGACAGCCACGCCCAGCAGTGATTATTATTCTCGGACTGATACTTTCTGATATAGTTTATTCTATTTGGACATTTATCTTCTGTTGGATTTATTTTGTGTATGAAACTGAACATGGCATTTAGTTTAAACGGAGATGAATTTGATGAAACAATGACTGGGTTGGGTCTTGGTAGGGGGAAAATTTTTGGTGAAACTCCAGTCGCTCCAATTGAAAGGGAGAGCAGAGCGAACAGAAGGCCTCATGTGTTGTGCTCCACACGTGTAATTGATAATGTTCCCAATCCAACAACTTTGTGCAACAATTGAGAAAGACACTGTTAACAGAAACATTATAGTATTAACACAGTACAAGAACAGTACAATTAACACTGTTTTCTTCACTGAGTGAAGAACTTTGAGAGTACAAAAAGACATTTGACATTTTCATATTGACTGGTGCATTTCCTCAATAAGTGATTATTATTCTCGGACTGATACTTTCTGATATAGTTTATTCTATTTGGACATTTATCTTCTGTTGGATTTATTTTGTGTATGAAACTGAACATGGCATTTAGTTCAAACGGAGATGAAATTGATGAAACAATGACTGGGTTGGGTCTTGGTAGGGGGAAAATTTTTTGGTGAAACTTCAGTTGCTCCAATTGAAAGGGAGAGTAGAGTGAACAGAACGCCTCATGTGTTGTGCTCTACACGTGTAATTGATAATGTTTCCAATCCAACAGCTGACACTTTGCCCTTAGCTGTTCCAGACATAAATGATCCAAACTGGCAAGGGTTGATAGCACATATCGCTCAACAAGTTGGTCAGACAATGTTAGCATCTCAAAGGAAGGCTAGTTTTGGGGAAGGAGAGAATAGAGGTGCACAAACACAAGGTTTAGGTACCAGCAAGACATTCTCAGAAATACCTTAACTTAACTTGACTGGAGTGAGGTTGGTCATGTAGAGTGAAGCAAAAGAGCCCCCAGTGTACCACGGTGATGCATCAGACAAGCTTGGTGTACGTGAATGGGAGGAGCTGATGGACATGTATCTGAGAAAGAGAGGAATACCATTAGCAGAGCAGCATCAAGAGATTTTAAGCAGATTGATGGGTAAAGCAAAGGATGTCATCAGAGTCACTCTCCATTGTAATTCAGGTTTAAACCCAGTTGAGAACCCAAAGGTTATCATAGACGTCCTGAAACAGCATTTTAGTGATGTTAATTACTCATGTATGCCTTTGGCTGACTTCTATGGCACTGTTCCATTAGCTGGAGAAGATCCCGTTGAATACTGAATAAAGCAGTGGATCTTGCGGAGGAAGCTTTAAAGAGGCTTGGACGACGAATTGAGGATCCATGTCAAGAAGCGGCCATGATGTGAAGTAGTGCCCTGACTCTACTCTTGCTGCAGTTTTTCGTTTCAAAGCTCCAGAAAAATGGACCGCACAGGAGATCCAAGAGCAGCTTGATCGGTACCAGACAGAGTTAAAAGAGCAGATGTCAATCAAGCCAAAACGTCATACTGCTACAAGGCATGTCACCGCTCATGTTCAGACGTCCCACAAAGATGATGAAGCAGATGTTGGCTCTCCAATAGAGCCAGGTGAGTGTAGCAGAGTCAGCACTGCACACACTATACAAGGTGACGACAATTGTATGAGAACTCTGATTAATCTTCTTGATCGTGCACTGTCTCAAAATGTCCAAATGCCATCTCACCAGTCCCAAGGCAAGCTCTGTAGAGTATGCAGATCTCCAGATCACTCCACTGTAACGCATTGTCGGCAGGAACATCTGTGCTTTGCGTGCTTTCAGTCTGGGCATAGTAAGAGAGACTGTACAAGTGACAGGTCGAGACCTGGCCCGGCACCATTCAGGGGCTCTTCAGGTTTAAACTAGATGGCTCACATTTGGAAGGGGGATGTGTGGGCACAAGTGAAGAACCCCTAGAGCGTGTTGATCTTCATCAGTTTTATGAAAATGCATGTGCACAGGTTCCCACTGGAACCAAAGTGATAGCACAAAATGTCCAGGCAGTTGAGGCATTCGATGAATTGTTCTATGCGCCAGTCAGTGTAAATAATGTGTTTTCAATGAAGGGAATGCTTGATACAGGGTCCATGGCCTGCACCTTTAGTGACAAAGCAGAAAAGAGGATGTTAAGTGAGAATGTATTGCCTCCACCCACACCCCTTCAACAGGAAGTCATTCTAGTAGGATGCGGGGGTAAAGTTACAAGGCCAAAGTGTATGTATGAGGTTGAATTGAAAATTTATGGAGAGAGCTGCCTAGCGCCTATTCTCGGCCAGCGGGATGATCTAATCCTTGGCACAAATGTGGTCAAATTCCTCGCACATCGCATGAAAGGTGACAGTGATTACTGGCGACTTGTTTCTAATCAGACAGTGGAGCCAATGGCACGATGTGAGCAGTTCCTTGATGTTATGGCCAACATGTGTCGGTGGAAGGGCTCAGAGTTGCCAGACAAGGTGGGAACAATCAAACTACAGCAGTGTGTCACCCTCTTAGCAAGACAGGAGCATCTTGTCTGGGGAAAGTTGCCAAAAAATTTCCCCATGTCACCAGGGAGCACAGTTGTAGTGGAACCAACGACTTCAAGGTCTGTGTCACGAGACATCATGGTCGGGTGAGTTGTTACGCCATTATTGGGGGATTGTTGGGTCCCCCTAAAAGTCACCAACGTCTCTGACAAGCCAGTCACACTCAAGAGAAATCGCAAATTGGCAGACGTATTCCCATGTGTCGCCGTGGAGGATTTTGAACTTTTCCAAGGGCTGAGTCGAGCTGAGGTGTTTGGGAAGGAGAGTCAGCACTTACCTAATTCATCAGCTGATTTCAGACAGCGATTGGAAACTGTTGGCCTTGCTGAACTTGACATCCAGTCTTGTTCTGTCAGCCATGAGACAAAAGAGAAGTTAGTTCAATTACTGGAGAGATACAACGATGTGTTTTTCAAGCATGCTTTGGACTGTGGAGAAGTAAAGGGCTTTGTTCACCGCATTCGGCTAATGGATGAGCATCCATTCAGACTCCCTTATCGTAGAGTGCCGCCCGCACACTACCAAAAGTTGCGTCAGGTTCTGTCCCAGATGGAAGAACGGGATAATTAGGAAGTCTGTAAGTGAATATGCTTCCCCGTTAGTCCTAGTGTGGAAGAAGGATGGCAGTCTGAGGATATGCACAGACTTCAGATGGTTGAATGCTAGAATGATAAAGGATGCACATCCACTTCCACACCAGTCCGACTGCTTAGCCGCTCTAGGCGGAAACACTCTCTTCAGCACCATGGACCTGACATCAGGATTTTATATACCCATTGCCGAAGAGGACAATAAATATACTGCGTTCACGACTCCTGTAGGGCTGCATGAGTATAATAGGATGCCGCAAGGGCTATGCAAACAGCCCAGCCTCCTTTATGTGAATGATGGTAAGCATCTTTGGAGGCTTAAACTTTAGCAGCTTATGTTATCTTGACGACCTGTTGGTGTTCACTCCAAATGAGCAGGAGGCATTAGAAAGATTAGAGGTCGTGTTCAGTCGTCTGAGGCAGTACAATCTCAAGCTGAGTCCTAAGAAATGCCACCTACTGAGAACCTCCTCAGTCGGCAAAACAAGTCGCAAGGAAGCTGTGGGACCGTGTATTCTGTGTGTACGGATTCCAGAGTCGCATCCACACTGACCAGGGAGCCAACTTCGAAAGCGCCCTTCTAGCAGAGTTGTTAAAACTATCAGGAGTCGCTAAGTCTCACACCACCGCTTACCACCCCATGGGAAATGGAGGAGTAGAGAGGTTTAATAGAACTTTAGGGAGTATGCTCCGAACCCTGCCTCTGAAAGATAAGCACAAATGGCCAGAGCAAATACAAACGTTGACCTTTGCCTACAACGCCACAGTCCACGAGACGGCTGGGTACGCTCCATTCCAGCTTATGTTTGGTCGTGTACCGAGATTGCCGGTTGACGTTATGTTCAGACAGGTGCTACATGACCCTGTAGTTGTGTATCATGGTACTTACCTGAAGTCGTTGATGTCGTACCTCCATGAAGCGGCTGAGATCGCGCAGCGACATTCTGAAAAAGAGCAGAGGAAACAGGCAAAAGGTTACAGAAAGTCAGAGGGACATGTCTGGATATTGGGGACCGTGTGCTAGTAGCAAATAAAGGAGAGAGAGGAAAGAGGAAACTAGCAGATAAGTGGGACCCTGTAGTGTACACTGTAGTGGACAGGAACCTGCAGACGCACACTTACAAACTCAAGGATGAGAAAGGGAATGTGAGGATAGTGCACAGGAGCCTGCTGTAGGATATTAGTTTCCTACCTGTTGAGTCGCCTGATGAGGAGGGAAGCATACTACCTTCTACAGGGGAGTCAGAGTGTGAGACACATAGCATCAGGAGTGAGTTCTGTGTGGAAGACTTTGATCCGAGGGACCTGGAGGAAAGAACCATGAGATGGGTGAATGACGACTTTGAAAGCCCTGCAGTTCAAGACTCTGATGTTGAGAAAGTGATTAGAATGGACCATTTCAGTTCGTATGGAAGAGAGTCCAGTGATCAGTTGCAGACAAAAGAGAATAGTAGCAGGGATCTTCCTCAGAGCGAAGCTGAAGCCAGTCCAACATCTCTTGACGTTATCCCTGACTGTGACACAGATACACATATACAAATTCAGACTGACATTCAAACTGACACCCAAGTTCCAGTTCCTGATGTTCAGGGTGTTAAGACACGAGCAGGTAGAGTTGTTAAGAAAGTGAATAGATTAATTGAATGGTTCAGAAACCCTTTTACCTCCAAGGTGTAGGAAGTAATCTGAAAAAAGAGAACTGGGTCATTTCTTTCTTTGTTCTAAAGAGAACTCTGCTGTGTTTTGTTTTTGTATGATGTGAAAAGACATTTTGATTCCAATGATAAAATACAAGGGTCAGGTCATATTATGGTGTACCAGGCATCGTAATGTACCAAGATGATCTTACGCTTGATCACCCTGAGGTTTTTCTAGACCTAATAGTGGGTAACTCTCAAGTTGAACTAATGAATGTTTCATTGTAGACCTGTACCAGTCATTTGATTTGGAACCAGTACGGATTTTAGTGAAATCCGGAAAGGGTGAATGTAACGAGTTATAGTGAATACAATTTGAATGTAACACATTGCTTTTTCACTAAAATTCTTTTTATTGTATTACGGATTTATTTGTTATTGATTTATTTTTGTTTTTCTTTGAGCAATATTTGTTGATTCTGCTGTTCACTGTTTAGAGACTTTTGTTTTGAAAAATTCTCCTGGCGCTCTACTGACGCCATTTTCAAGTGAGTGCGCGCTTCTCTTCAGTTCGCATTGTATATGCTGGGGAGAGGTAAGCGTTTGTCAGAGCTCTTCATTTTATAAGTGAATTAAGTTTGCAAAGTGTATAAATCGACTAAATATTCTATTGTAAAGGGTACTGAGACTATATGCAGTGTTCTGTTATAAGTTTTATGCGCGAGTGGATTAAGAATGTGAAGTTATATCGTGTGGGCCGTATGATATGCTATTGGCATGGTTTTGAGTCATTAATTAGCTAACGAATATTATATCATACAGGAATGTCTTTATGGAATGCCCAAGAAAGAGAGTTATGAACTTTATTCATGTTAATTCAGAGGTATTTCACTGTTATTGTTTATTTTCTTCTTTCTATATTCTTGTACTGTGTTAATACTATAATGTTTCAGTGTTAACAGTGTCTTTCTCAATTGTTGCACAAAGTGAGTTCGCATTGTATATGCTGGGGAGAGGAATGCCCAAGAAAGAGAGATATGAACTCTATTCATGTTAATCCACAGACGGAGTGAAGTTAATGCTGGGCGTGGCTGTCAATAAATCCCCTTTTGGTGAACAGAAGTGAAAGTGTCCTGGGTCTTCTTACACACAACGCAGATGATGGTAACAGCGGTCAGCAATGGTCCGGTTACATCAGCACACATAAAAACTGCAACTGCTAAAGTGTGACTTATTATGCTCTTTTGGTTTACCACTAGCGCATGCTGATGACGTTTTATTCTTTTATAGTAATGTGCGTTGTAGCCTACGAGTCAATAGGTGTCATCATTGTACAGTCTACACACATGTCGTAGCCAAGTTTATTAGATCCATATCGCACAGTGTGACATGCAATGATCTTATAGGATTGCTAAAATCGTGCAGTGTGTCTCGGGCTTAAGGTGTTTGAATGTCAAGCCATAACTTTTTCCTCTCTACCGCTATCTCTGTTTTAAAACATAAAACTGCACTTTTTAAAATTTATTTTTGTTTATTTTTAACAACTAAAAAAAGTTTTAAAAAGCTGCAATTCTTAAAGGTGCAGTTTACTCAAAAATTAAAATTCTGTCATGTGGTTCCAAACCCGTAAGACCTCCATTCATCTTCGAAACACAAATTAAGATATTTTTGATTAAATACGAGAGCTTTTTTTGTGCGTAAAGAAAACAAAAATATTGACTTTATTCAACAATTTCTTCTCTTACATTTTAAATATTTTAACAATGTCTTTACTACCATTCTGGGCCTTGAACATGGTAGTTGCGTTGCTGTCTATGCAGGGTCAGGCTCTTTTCCATTCCACAAAAAAGCTTGATTTGCATGTCAGTTATATTCTAACACTAAGTGATGTTGTGTAATCAACAGGTGGGGACCAACATGGTGGAGTATTTACAGAATGCAGACGACTGGAGCATCGTTCCACATTTTGTGCCTTGGAGACGAGACCAGGTGGATGTGCCAGACCTTTGCCATTGTTCCAGGACACAACATTGAGAGACTCTTTGCTGGAGGCTGATTATGTTTATTTTAAAGCTTTTTTGTGTGTGTTTGATGTTAATTACACAAAGCAGTGTTCCCCTACTTTGAAGTTTCTCCAGCATGCTGTGTATCAGATTGATGGACATGAGTTATCATCTGTTAATTTTTTTAGGACAACAGTTGTTTCACGTTTAATCATCCTTTTAAAGTTAGCTTTTGTTGCAGGGCTCCTTGTCTGTGGGGGAGGTTGGGGTTTTAACATTTGTATTCTAAACTTGTATACAAAAGTATTCAAAATGTAAAAAAAATAAATAATAATAATTAAAATACACTGTTAAATGTAATTAAAAACACATTTACAGTGGTCTCTTTGTTTTATTGTATTACAGGGCAACAATAATTTTACATTCATTTTATTTTATAACAATTAAAACCCAGCACATGAGTAACACAACCCAGCAAGAGAGTTAATTTCACCCACTGGTTGGGTCAAATGAATGACCCAGTAATCTGGGATAAATGGTAAAACCCAGCACTTGGGTCAAAACAACCCAGCCCGTGTTCTGTCCAATAGTGACCCAGCAGTGGGGTTAAGGTTGGGTTATTTTTTAATAAGCCTTCGGATGGAGATTTACTGCTGATCACAGAACCATGCTTCACTGAAAGATACTCATGACAATCGCAGCTTTTGCCTAATCGCGATTACGATTTCATTTCGATTTATCATGCAGCCCTACGTGACAATTTTAAAGAAGATGTGCTGCCCAAATTTGGAAGCTCTCTTTATTATCTGTAAGCCTTTTTATTCACCGCGGGAGTTTTCCTCGTTTATTCTGGTGAGTGTGTACATTCCTCCTGGCGCGCATGTGAACGCGGTGCTAGAACTTTTGGCCGATCAGATCACGCACACAGAACAGCGTTATCCGGACTCTTATTGTTCTCAGTGATTTTAATAAAGCTAATCTCACCCGTGAACTGCCTAAATATAGACAGCACATCACATGCCCCACCAGAGACAGCAATATACTGGACCATTGCTATACTGTTTTAAAGGATGCATACCATGCTGTCCCCCGAGCAGCTCTGGGACTCTCTGATCAATGTTTGGGTCATCTTCTACCAGCCTACAGGCAGAAACTCAAATCTGCTAAACCTGTAGTAAGAACTGTACTACAGGTTTAAAGAGATGGACTGTTGAAGCAGAGCGGGATTTACAAGCTTGCTTCAACCTCACTGATTGGAGTGTTTTTGAGGCTGCAGCTAATGATCTGGACGAGCTTACTGACACTGTGACGTCCTACATCAGTTTCTGTGAGGCCGTGTGTTACCACCAGGACTTATTTAATATTTAACAATGACAAACCTTGGTTCAGTGCAAAACTCGAACAGCTTCGCCAGGCCAAAGAGGACGCCTACAGATAAGAGTGGCAAAGATAAAATACTCTGAAAAGCTAAAAACGCTCCACCATCATCCCTGTACCCAAGAAACCAAAAATCACAGGACTTAATGACTACAGACCTGTTGCTTTAACATCATGAAGTCATTTGAGAGACTGGTGCTGGCTTACTTGAAGGACATCACTGGACCCTTGTTGGACCCCATGCAGTTTGCTTACCGAGCAAACAGGTCTGTGGATGATGCAGTCAACATGGGACTGCATTACATCCTCCAACATCTGGACAAACCAGGGACTTATGCAAGGATCTTGTTTGTGGACTTCAGCTCTGCCTTCAACAACATCATCCCGGACACCCTTCAGAATAAACTGACACAGCTCTCTGTACCCACCTCCATCTGTCAGTGGATCACCAGCTTCCTGACAGACAGGCAGCAGCTAGTGAATAAATGAATGAATTAATGAATGATGCAATTATATAGTGCTTTATTGTGTATTGCTGTGCACCCAAAGCTCTTTACATTCATGTGGGGGGGTACAGGTGCATCTCAATAAATTAGAATGTCGTGGAAAAGTTCATTTATTTCAGTAATTCAACTCAAATTGTGAAACTCGTGTATTAAATAAATTCAATGCACACAGACTGAAGTAGTTTAAGTCTTTGGTTCTTTTAATTGTGATTGGAGAGGAAAGAGAGTCATAGAGCCAATCAAGTGGATGGGGATAATTAGGAGGGCCAGTGGTGGCAATTTGGCCAGGACACCGGGGTTACACCCCTACTCTTTACGAGAAGTGCCATGGGATTTTTCATGACCACAGAGAGTCAGGACCTCGGTTTAAAGTCTTATCCGAAAGACGCTTTTTGACAGCATAGTGTCCCCGTCAATATACTGGGGCATTAGGACCCACACAGACCACAGGGTGATCACCCCCCTGCTGGCCTCACTAACACCTCTTCCAGCAGCAACCTAGTTTTCCCAAAAGGTCTCCCATCCAGGTACTGACCAGGCTCAACCCTGCTTAGCTTCAGTGGGCAACCAGTCTTGGGCTGCAGGGTGATATGGCTGTGGCTGAGTCTGGGAAAACTCGCATCCAACACCCGCACCATCAGCACTGGCGCCCCTCAGGGATGTGTGCTCTCCCCACTGCTCTTCTCCCTCTACAAAAATGACTTCACCTCTAAAGACCTCTCTGTCAAACTCCTGAAGTTTGCAGATGACACTACAGTCATCGGTCTCATCCAGGACAGCAATGAGTCTGCTTACAGACAAGAGGTTGAGCAGCTGGCTGTCTGGTGCAGTCACAACAGCCTGGAGCTCAACACGCTCAAAACTGTGGAGATGATGGTAGACTTCAGGAGAAACCCCCCATGCACTCCCCCCACTCACCATCATGAACAGCACTGTAACAACAGTGGAGTCAGATTCCTGGGAACCACCATCTCTCAGGACCTGAAGTGGGACAATCACATTGACTCCATTGTGAAAAAGGCCCAGCAGAGGTTGTACTTTCTTCGTCAGCTGAAAAAGTTCAACCTGCCACAGACACAGCTGACACAGTTTTACTCGGTTCTGTGCTCTTCTATAACTGTCTGGTTTGGGTCAGCCAGCAAATCAGATATAAGAAGACTGCAACGGAGTGTTAGGACAGCCGAAAGGATAATTGGATGTCATAAATAAGGAATGCACTGATAAGATCTCAGTCCAGTTTGGTTGAAAATGGAATGTATTATCAATGCACCACTTAACTGCTAAAGAATGAATTAGCAGAACTTAAAACTTTGGAATGCTGTTTTACAGACATGTGAATTAGTGATGGTCTTCCTCCTTCTGTTGAATCTACTGCCCTTGTGATTAGGGATGGGTACCGAAACCCGGTATTTAATCGGTCCCGGGGCTAAATTATGAAAGACCGGAGTATCGATAAGCTCTGACGTTAACATTTCTGCTATCGGTACTGGAGAAATTAATAAAACACACATACATTTATTATTGCTATATATATGTATATTTGTTTTATTGTATTTGTCAGTTTGAAAACAAAAAGTACCGATAAGAATACCGTTAAAGTACCGAATCGATAAGCAGTATCGGTAAGAGTAGTAATACCGTTAAAACCTTAACGATACCCATCCCTACTTGTGATAATGACATGCCTCACTGTCACATCAAATAACTCAAAGAGAGGTAATAAAACACTGAATTTTAGTAATGCACAACTTTATTTACCTTTATCATGGGACTTACAGCCTAACCTGTTTTGAAGACATAAATTTGTGTGACATAAATGTGCAATTCTGACTTTTTCCTAATTTTTCCAATGCATGACAAATTAATATCCTAATCCTAATTTTTTCCCACAATACAGACTTTTTTTCCTCGCAACTGCGGGTTTATATCTCACAAATGCTTGTTATAAAGTCAGAATTGCAATTTAGCCTATATCTCAAGAAAAACGTCAATTGTGAGATAAAAAGTAGCAATTATCTTTTACATTTTTTATTCAGTGGAAATGGGCTTCCATAAATATCAGTCGCTAACTTAGTTGAGTTAAAGATGTCAATAATTATAAATAGCTTTAGAATCTGCCATATATACAGAAATTTGTTCAACTAATGGTACTAACCTTAAAAAAAAAAAAAAGTCATATTAAGTTATTTCAACAAACCCCTCAGTAAAACCCCTCAGAATATAGAGAGGAATAAAACTGCTAAGTTTGGCGTATGTAAGTGCTGCAGAAGTGGAGAAAAACTCATTTTCAGAAAACAGCCTTTAAAAATATGATTGAAATCATCTGCACATGCAAACAGATGAAGTGTAATAAAATAAACACTAAAATGTACTTTGGCTGTATTTTCTAGTCTGAAAGAAGACTTTATTAAAGCAAAATGGCTCAAAATCTTTTGCCAAAGTTCATTATTTTTGTTTTCTTTGTGCAACAAAAAATATTCTTGCAGCTTCATAAAATTATGGTTGAACCACTGATGTCATATGGACTATATTAACGATGTCCTTACTACCTTTCTGGGCCTTGAACGTGACAGTTGCGTTGCTGTCTACGGAGGGTCAGAAAGCTCTCGGATTTCATAAAAAAACATTTTGATTTGTTTTCCGAAGATGAATGAAGGTCTTACATGTTTGGAACGACATAAGGCGTTAGTAATTAATGACACAATTTTCATTTTTGGGTGAACGTTCCCTTTAAGTTGAAACCCAAACTCAGCCTGTAAGTGAAACTGTCACTTGACCCGACCAAACAGGTACAAATTCTACTTTCCAAGGATGCAGACCTAGACGCACAAATTTTAGGTACAAATTGACTGCAAAAAAATGTGAAATAGTAGACTATTTTTTCATTATTTAGAACCTCTAACCCAGTGCAAACTCAAAGTTAACAATTAAAATCTGACCCGATCCCAGAATGAAACCCGTCATATTGTGAGGTCTCACTGACATCTAGCAAACCTCTACTGCACAATAACTAAATCACACTCAAGCACTGCGATTTTTCAGGAAATGTTTTCTGTTCTAACGCACCTCATTCAACTCATCAGCTCATTAATCAAATGCTCCATGACCTGAACCGGGTCCGTCAGACAGGGGAGACAGTTGAGGAGTTTCCAAGAGAGAACTGAGAAAGTCTGGTGGGCAAGGCATTTATACAACAAAAACAAATGATATGAAATCTGTATTTTGATAATTTATCTCTCATCTTACGTTATGTTCAAATGTGATCGGTTCTTACAACTATCAAGATGTGGAGAACAGTACTGATGACCACCGTTTTTATGTTCACTGGTTAGTTCATATCTTTTCACATTTATATTGAGAATGCCATATTGTTGATCCCTCTGTTTTCACTCATTAATTTCTGTGCACTTGTTCTAATGTTTGATAATTTTTTTAACAGCACATACTGCAATCAGAGTTCAGTCAACAACAATGACTGATGTTACGGCAGCCACAGACTCAACAAATGACATTGCAACAGATTTAAATATTAAGGTTACAAATGATTCTACAGCAGACACAACTGATGGATTTGCCACAGAGATTTCCACGGAATCAATTACAAGCAGCACTGTGAAATCTCTAACTGGCTTAACAGTTGAGTTCACTTCATCATGTTGCACAACTTCCCAGAAATGAATTTACTGAAACCAAAAAATATTTACATTGTTTACAGATGAATCAACCGATGGTAACATGACAGGAATGACAACAATGGAAGATTTTTCAACATCTTTGCTGGATGACCCTACCATTGATATTACAGATCAGTCAAACAACACACCAAAATTTATGGCAGAAACTACAGCATTTACTGCTGAATTACTAACAGATTTCACAGATGAATCAACAACAGCTGATTCATCAGAGGACAATTCAACAGAGGAGATTGAACCGTCAACTATAGGAGATACTGATTAACCAAACACAGCCTTAACGACACAATCGTAGAAGAAATAACGATAAACTTCACTGACAATAATACCAATGAAGCACAGGAATTGACGACCACATTCACATCAGACATATCTACAGTACAAATGATTCATCAGAGGAAGATTCAACAGAGGAACCTGAACTATCAACTGTAGGATTTACTGATCAATCAACTACAAGACAACCAACCACAGGAATTACAGCTGAATCCACTTTAGAAGAAATAACTGTAGACTTCGCTGACAATACTACTGATGAAGCACAGGAATTGACGACCGCATTCACATCACACATATCTACAGTACAAATGATTAATCAGAGGAGGATTCAACAGAGGAACCTGAACTATCAACTGTAGGATTTACTGATCAATCAACTACAACACAACCAACCACAGGAATTACAGCTGAATCCACTTTAGAAGAAATAACGATAGACTTCACTGACAATACTACAGATGAAGCACAGGAATTGACGACCACATTCACATCAGACATATCTACAGTACAAATGATTAATCAGAGGAGGATTCAACAGAGGAACCTGAACTATCAACTGTAGGATTTACTGATCAATCAACTACAACACAACCAACCACAGGAATTACAGCTGAATCCACTTTAGAAGAAATAACGATAAACTTCACTGACAATACTAATACTACTGATGAAGCACAGGAATTGACAACACCATTCACATCAGACATATCTACAAGTATCACAAACAAACCAACACCATTTACAAATGATTCATCAGAGGAAGATTCAACCGAGGAAACTGAACCGTCAACTACAGGAGTTACTGATCAACAAACTACAAGTACAAAACCACCATCAAACACAAGATTACCAGCTGGATCCACCGTAGAAGAAATAACTACAAATGTCACTGACTACACTACTGATGAAGAACTGACAACAGCATTCACATCAGAAATATCTACAAGTGTCACAAACAAACCAACACCATTTACAAACAATTCAAAGCAAGTTTCAATAGAAGAAACTAAACTGTCTACTCTAGGAGTTACTGACCAATCATCTACAATCCCAACACAACAGTCAACCACAAGTTTTATAGCTGGATCTACCTTAGAAGAAACAACTGAAAACTTCACTGATGTACCAACTATCCACAACAACATTCACAACAGACATTTTTACAAGTATCAAACAAATCAAGTGGATGAGACGTTAAACCGAGGTCCTGACTCTCTGTGGTCATTAAAATTCCCATGGCACTTCTCGTAAAGAGTAGGGGTGTAATCCCGGTGTCCTGGCCAAATTGCTGCCACTGGCCCTTGTCTATCATGGCCTCCTAATAATCCCCATCCACTTGATTGGCTCTATGACTCTCTCTCCTCTCCACCTGTAGCTGATGTGTGGTGAACGCACTGGCGCCGTTGTCCTGTGGCTGCCGTCGCATCATCCAAGTGCAATACACAATAAAGTGCTATATAAATGCATCATTCATTCAAATGCATCATTCATTCAATCATTCAAATCAACACCATTTATAACAGATTTAACAGAAGACGTTTCAACAGAGGAAACTAAACGGTCAACTCTAGGAGTTACACAACACAACAATCAACCACAAGTTTAATAGCTGGATCCACCTTAGAAGAAACAACTGAAGACTTCACTGATGTACCAACTACTTAAAAGGCATTGGAATCCACAACAACATTCACACCAGACATTTCTACAAGTGTCACAATCAAATCAACACCATTTATAACAGATTTAACAGAAGATGTTTCAACAGAGAAAACTAAACTGCCAACTGTAGGACTTACTGACCAATCAACTACAACCTCAACACCTCAGTTAACCACGGGAATTACAGCTGAAACCACAATAAAAGAAACTATAGTTTTCACTGATGTACCAACCACTAAAAAGGCACTGGAATCCCAACAAAATTAACATCAGGAATATCTAAAAGTGTAACATCTGACCAAAATTCAACTGCAGAGACTGAATTGACAACTATAGGAATTACCAAGGTTCAGTCTACAATGACTACATCACAACTTGCAACAGCTTCAACTCAGCCTACAACTATAGCCCAGCCTGTAATCAGTTCACAACCTACAGTACAATCCAACCTATATCAAATCCCCAATCAACAGCTACATTGCAGCTTGAAACAGGTACAGCCCAACCTACTTTCTCAACAACTTCCCAGACCACAGCTGCTTCACAATCTACACAAACTGAAATCCAACCTATAATTAATGCCCAACCCACAATTACTATATCACAACTTACAACAGCTACAACCCAACCTACATTCTCAACAACTGCCCAGCCTACATATACAGCCCAGACAGCTACTTCACAATCTACACAAAAAGAAATCCAACCTATAACTAATGCCCAATCCACAATTACTATATCACAACTTGCAACAGCTACAACCCAACCTACATTCTCAACAACTGCCCAGCCTGTAACTACTTCACAACCTACACAAACTGCACTCCCACCTATAACTACAGCTACACCTCAACCGAACTCAGAATTAACCCAAACTCAGAGTACAAAAACAGCTGCAATCCAGTCAACAATTATAACTCAGCAAACATTTACCACAACCGCTCATGTTACCAACAGAGTCCAGAACATAACTATATCCCAACCTATATCAACAGTCCAGTCAACAACAACATGAAACCCTACAACAGCTAAACAGCTAACAATTACAACAGCTACAACTGAGACTACAACTCAGCCCACAATACCAATGCAGCAGACAACACATTTACCCCAACCTACCAGTACAATCCAAGCAACATTTGTATCTGCAAGCAAATCTACAACTACAACCCAGCCTACAACTCTTACAATCCCACCCACCACAATTACAACTCAGTCTACAGCTACAACTACATCCCAACAACTTCATACCAAACCAACTTTTACAAACCAAATAAATACACAACAACTTTCAATCGGTACCACCCATCTTACATCTGCTGCAACCCAACCTACAACAAATGCAATCCAGCCTTCAACCTCACCTAAATCCCATGCTCTGACTGTAGCCCACCCTACGCTTACAACTACAGCCTAGCCTATAGCTTCATCCTCATCTAGAGCTACTACAATCCAACCTACAATATTAGCTACTACCCCACCTACAATGACGTCAACCCAGCCTACAACTTCAACAATACCTGCACCTAAAACCCAACTAAAGACAACTGCAACCCACCCTATATCTACAACTACTACCTTAACTACAAGACAAGCCCATCTTGCCATCACAACGACAACCTCACCTTTACTTGAAACAACAGCACCACTCACAACTACAGTGGAAGTCAGATTTTCCAGCTCAGAAACATTTGATCCTTTACTCTCTGACAAAAATTCAGATCTCTATAAAAATGAGAATCAAGAGTCAAAAATTAGGTATGTGACAAACATTTGCATACTTCATAGTGGAGGATGTAGTTTTGAACAGCTGAAATTGCAAAGTACAGTACAAAATTTAATGTATACTAGAATTTAGATGTAATATGTAACCACGAACCAGTGGAGATTACCTCAATTTTAACAAATCAACTTTTGGGCTGATTATATGTGATGTAGGACCAGATATAAGTCCTCTATGATTCTGTTGTTAAAATGTTAGGCTATTTGAGATCCCAACTTCCAAGCAATCAACTTTTACATTTTTGGACCACTTGAGATGGACTAACCCCAGTTTTATTGAATATGTAAAAGAGTAATACTCATGTCTTCCACACTGACAGATGTAATCTGTGAACGTGTGATTCCTTTCAGAGCCGTTGCCAGGAACCCGAGCAGAAGAAAATGTACATGCAGAGCTTGAATTAGTGTTTAGCCAGACATCCACTGAACCAATTCCCAGCAACACCGACATTGTGGAGACGCTAAAAGAAGCAGCTGCAACTCCAACGTCAGGCTTCAACCTCACCATTGATGTCACCACTATTAATGTCATTAGTAAGTTGAAATCACATTTGATTTAGATTTTTCTGATATGCCTAATCTCTAAGATTTCACTTTGCCTAGAAACGTCTCAGCAATCTGTGATAATCCCCCACCTCCACTTTTGTGTAGAATCAGTGCAGATAATTCCGCTGACAATCCTCACCAATGCAAACTTTGTGGCTGCTCTTTCAAATAAAAGTTCTACTCAATTTCAGAACAGGGCTTTGTTGATAAAAACAGGGGTGAGTGTGACGTGTCTACTTATGAATTTTGGGTAACATGCTTTTACAAAAGAAGGCCCCACTTTATATTAAGTGGCCTTAACTACTATGTACTTACATCAAAAATTAAGTACTTATTGTATTCATATTGTATTGCAAAACACTTCTGCTGCTATTGAGGTGGGATAGGGGTAAGGTTAGGGACAGGTTTAAGGGTGGGTTAAGGTGTAACGGATGGGTAAACTGTGTAATTATAAATGTAATTACAGAAATTAATTACAGATTTAATTACATGCAGGTATTTTAAAAATACAAGTACAATGTAAAAACATGTATGTACACAATAAGTGCATTGTACCAAATTATTAATTTAAATGTAAGTACTTAGTTGTTAAGGCCACTTAATATAAAGTGGGTTGAAAGAAAAGAAAGCCAGTTTGTCAAACAACTCTTGTTTTGCAGCTTGAACCTTTCTTCTTTGCTGATTACCCTACATCATTCAGCACTTTATCCTTAACAAACGTCAGGTATGCGTACAGTATGTGTGTGCATGTTTGTGTATTCTTGAATGCAAATTTTGACATATAACACTAAGTTTTCATGAATGAATCTCGATTCCAAACTCTCTCCACTGACAAAAAGTGCTAAAATGCAGATCATACAAGAAAGCAGAAGTCTTCAGAAGTGAACACCGTATATTGTGAGCTTTATTTCTTAGCATTGACCATTGTTAGTACATTTTTTATTTTACTCACCAGAGTAAGTTCGTCAAAATTAAATACTTTTATAATTGGGCAAATATAAATGACACAGCTACTCGTCATACATATTATATATTTTAAGAAGATACATACATAGATACCTATTGACATTATTACATAACCAGTTAAACTTCATATTTAAATTCTTAACTTTAATGCAGATTTTAGATGGATTATTAGCCATCTTTCATAACGTGACAGACGCATCCATGCTTCTAAAGGTACCGGCCTATTGTTTTAAAATTACATTAAATTAATTAAAAGTAATTAAAATTTGGATAGACTGTTAATATAATATTCCATACTTTATCAGAGCTTGGTAGACATAATTATTATATTCTTAGACAGATGAATTAATAG
>NW_015630970.1:192602-201395 GCF_001515625.1 Sinocyclocheilus rhinocerous
TTGTAAAATTGTTGGCGGAGCTATATAAGCTAGCAGTTTCAGATGAAGGGACCAAACTCTCAGCTTGCGTCAAGAAAAGTATTATGCCCAGGATTAGTGTTGCTGGACCAGTTAATGACACAGGCAGAGCAAAACCAAATCTCATCGCGTGGATCTTGCAGGCCACGACTCCAAACCAGTGGCACGCAGCAGAGCAGAACGCCTGCAGGGAAAACAGCCCAAGGCCTATCTCTACCGTGCCTTTACTGGCTTTGGTGAAAGCATTCCAGTTAATGCGAGCATCGGCTTCAGCAATCAGGCAGTAATACAGAAAGTACACCCCCAAGGTCAGTGCTATTCGAATGAGGCTGGTGAACAGATAAATGGCATCTCGGAAAGTGTCCAGTTCGCTGAGCATTTCCTGAATGTTAGTGCTGGCCTGAAAAGGGTTCTCCCACCAGTTCAGAGAAACCAGCAGTGATGCAAAAATTGCAATGCCTACATAAATGTAGCAACCTTCTACTTGTCCTGGCACATAAGAGGACTCTCTCACATAGTAGTCGACCACAAGTAGAACGTAGCCGCTGAGCACTAGGATGAGGGAGCATATGGGGTAGAGGATCATCCAGCTCTGCGTCTGCAAGCGGAAGGCGATCTGAAGCACGGCTGAAAGGATGCAGATGCCTCCGGGGATGCTGAGGTTTGTGAGAACATCAAGCTTAGGCATCACAATGAGCACCAGGATCGCGGTCCCCACGGCCACCAGACTCTCAATCCCACACATCTGCAGAAGCATTGACAGCAATCATTACATGTGTACACACTGAGACTTCCATAGCATTCAAGGTACACATTTCATCAGTTCATGCATGTCTGAAGTTCAGGAGCTACACCAAGAGTTACTCCTCTGCCATCAATTCATCGTTATTATATAACAGCATGAGCAGACTGAGTCGGCATCCTACGCTAAATGATCGTCTGGTATGTCTAACCTACTGGAAAATCCAAATAAATTCAGCTTGGTTTTGCATAGGTTTCAAAGCTGGTCTTTCAAGCTCTTTGGTTGGTACAACCAGGTCTAAGTGGTTGATTAACTGGACAACCAGTTCCCAGGGCTACAGGTATCTAGGTGCATAAACTTGCCGGGTTAGTGCAGGTAGACCACCTTGGCAAAGGGTTAGATCAGGATGGTCAACTAGTAGATCAGTTAGCCATCAAGAGAGTATGTCAGCTCACATTTTAGCTTTAATATTTTTATTAGTGGCGCTTTAAAGGAGGGGTATCCAAAGAGCTACAGAGCATTGGTCTTAAACCCTGCTCCTGGGGACCCACTTTCCAGCTCCAGCTGAAGGAGGTTGGAAAGAAACTTTGCAGGACAGTGGGTCCCCAGGAGCAGGGTTGAACACCTATGCTGTTGAGTTCAGCTCCAACACAATCAAAGCCGTTATAGACAGGTTTGTTGGAGCCGATTGGAGTCTGCAGGAAGGTAGATCTCCAGGACAGGGTTGGAAACCCCTGCTTTATAAGAATAATGTAACAAATTTCAGATGTTGTGTATACCTAACATTTCTGCATTAGTCATCAACATGTTCAATAAACACTGCAGGTGTTATGATGGTCTTGCACATGGAGATGTGCCTTTCATTTTACTCACTCCAACCTCACATTACTTGAAGTCATTTCAAGTTTGATTTGGACTTATCAGAAAGCAGTGATATCTGAGTAAGTGAGCTATTTACATTGTAATTTATCCATCTATTTCTACCAGTTTGATTCACGGGCCAATGCATCACATGCGACTTCCCCTTTTCATTCCTCATTACATGTATTACTTACATGCCCACGTATTAGGAGCTGCTGGACTTGTGCATGTCTTTTTCTATATAATACTGGGGAATGGAGTGTTCTCATGTGTTAATCTGCATCACGTCAACTCACGATTCCCAGTGTCCGTGGGTTAGGGGACACATAGCTCTTGAAGACACACTTCCACAGAGACTTCAGGAACATCAGCAGGTTTGGCATCACTAGCACACACATCAACATCAGCGTGTAGAACTGTTTGTCCACATTGTTTCTCAAAGACACTGGACTGGTCAGAGTGGTCAAAACCAGCAGAGAGCCCTACAATACAAACATGCCTTTAATGCGTTGGATCATTACACATAATCATCTGTGAATCACTGAATCTTCCGTGTCATGTGAGCATGAAAATGTCAGCAACTGCAATAAGAAACAAGGTCGCCCAATAAAGGGTCCAACTTTATATTAAGTGGCCTTAACTACTATGTACTTACATCAAAAATTAAGTACTTATTGTATTCATATTGTATTGCAAAACACTTCTGCTGCTATTGAGGTGGGATAGGGGTAAGGTTAGGGACAGGTTTAAGGGTGGGTTAAGGTGTAACGGATGGGTAAACTGTGTAATTATAAATGTAATTACAGAAATTAATTACAGATTTAATTACATGCAGGTATTTTAAAAATACAAGTACAATGTAAAAACATGTATGTACACAATAAGTGCATTGTACCAAATTATTAATTTAAATGTAAGTACTTAGTTGTTAAGGCCACTTAATATAAAGTGGGTTGAAAGAAAAGAAAGCCAGTTTGTCAAACAACTCTTGTTTTGCAGCTTGAACCTTTCTTCTTTGCTGATTACCCTACATCATTCAGCACTTTATCCTTAACAAACGTCAGGTATGCGTACAGTATGTGTGTGCATGTTTGTGTATTCTTGAATGCAAATTTTGACATATAACACTAAGTTTTCATGAATGAATCTCGATTCCAAACTCTCTCCACTGACAAAAAGTGCTAAAATGCAGATCATACAAGAAAGCAGAAGTCTTCAGAAGTGAACACCGTATATTGTGAGCTTTATTTCTTAGCATTGACCATTGTTAGTACATTTTTTATTTTACTCACCAGAGTAAGTTCGTCAAAATTAAATACTTTTATAACTGGGCAAATATAAATGACACAGCTACTCGTCATACATATTATATATTTTAAGAAGATACATACATAGATACCTATTGACATTATTACATAACCAGTTAAACTTCATATTTAAATTCTTAACTTTAATGCAGATTTTAGATGGATTATTAGCCATCTTTCATAACGTGACAGACGCATCCATGCTTCTAAAGGTACCGGCCTATTGTTTTAAAATTACATTAAATTAATTAAAAGTAATTAAAATTTGGATAGTCTGTTAATATAATATTCCATACTTTATCAGAGCTTGGTAGACATAATTATTATATTCTTAGACAGATGAATTAATAGATTATAATTAATGTTAGGCTCTATTTATTAAGTTATCATGATCATAAACACACAATAAATCATCATATTTGTCATATACAATTTGGCATTTTAAAAAGTGCTAAATTATTTAGATAAAAATGGAACAAATAATTACATAATAATGTAGTTCTAATTTAAGCAAATGAATAATAATAATAATAATAAAAAAAAAAAAGAAATTCATCCCATAACACCTGCAGGTAACAGCTGCAGAACTGTCAAAACAAGACTATCATAAATAATAACTGTTACTGGTTCAAAGGGGCCTCAGACGAATAGAAAACACACACTATAATCAAGACACTCGTTTTTAAAACAGCAATTTTCGGGTGACTTACTTTAAAGTTAAAGATGATTTTCTTGTTCGTTGTAATCCTGCTTTGGCGGGAACTGTGAAATTATTAACGGAAGTCGCACGCGAGCATCGCGGAACCGAGCAGCGCCCTCTGCTGATCAGAACAAACACTGAACGCGTAGAACAACGCACACAGTTGGGCTTTATAACATTAGCAACGTTGTGTTTCGTGCATACCATATCTAAATTATACTAATTGAAAATAACGATACCAGTAAGTCGGATTTTGATTCTGTTTGCTTTTGATTCACTATTATCAAAAAAGAGTCGGATCATCCGAGTCACTTGTTCGCGATTCGAACTGCATCGGTCGCGTTGAATGGTGTTTTTGCTTTCTGTCCATGCGGACAACTCAATAAAAACACATTTCTTGACATTATTTCGTGGAAGACTGCATTTTTTACCATCACATTCAGTACAGATAGAAAACATTCACGACTCGGGTAAAATATTATTTATGAGAGTAGAATGTGAGCCCAAAAATGTCTGCTTATGGTGGGGGTGGGGGGAAATAATAATAATAAAGAAACTGAAGATATATATTTCTTATTGGAGGTGTCAGCATCTACACATTTAGACAGATATAAAATTACAAGTGGACGCAGCTTCTAATGACGTCATTGCCCCGGTCGACGTCCAACTAACCGGAAATGACTGTGCAGCCAACGCCAAAATACTAACCCCTTTTAAATTAATTCATACATTGTTTATAAAAGTACATATATATAGCGAGACAAAAAACTGATTACATACATGCATTATTAAATGTGAAATTACTAAAAAATATATTCGATCACGCTATGTGGCCGGAGAGCGGAGTCATCGGACCAATCAGAGGCGTCGCCGAGCATCACGTGACCCGATCAGGAAGCGACCCGAGTGAAATGCTGTACAGTGTCCGGTGACCGGAGCGCTGCTGTCCGTTATTCGTTCTAACCTGCAAACCTTACAAACGGCAGACCGTTCGCGTTCAGTTAGAGCTCTCATCTACAGGTAAGCGCGCGACTAAACTGCTCGTTTCCCCTGACAACAGCAGCGGTTGCCGAGGAAACGCTAGCGCGAGACAGCGCCCAGTTTACCACAACGAGAAGCGCGCGACTAAACTCACTCGTTTCCCTGACAACAGCAGCGGTTGCCGAGGACACGCTAGCGCGAGACTGCGCCCAGTTTACCACAACGAGAAATACACAGAAAAACATCAACATATGAACACATTCACCTGTACCGAGGTATTTAACACGAGTAACGTGTTTCCAGTGAATACTACCGACTCTTTTCAGTGTCTGAGAGACAAAACATGGTGTTTCCTTAAAGCCCGGCCGGTTAGCATCACAGCTAATGCTAACTGATAACTAACTGACTGACAGATCGGCTGTTGTTGTGTTTACACGTGGACAGTTTTATCTGGACGATCTCATTGTTTTTATGTTATTTTCTAACTCAATATTAGTACTTTTAAAAATACAGTTTAGCTAAAATGTCTATTTTTTGTCTCTATTGCACTAATTGCAGCATGAGCTTCAAATCTCATTCATCCCCCAAACCACAGTCAAACAGAAGCCTTTATAATTATATAACCCTGTAAGCTGCCAGTAGAAACTGAAGTTTTGTACATCATATGTGTTCTTATTATCTAAAGTAATGATATTATGTTATTGCTTCCCCAGCTACATTTTTTTTGATTTTGTTCATATTTTCCTGAAGAAAGAAAAACAGGAATTGTGCTGGAAGCCAAAATATTAAATGTCACGGATGAATATTTACTGAGTAATCCACTGTTTTGTAAGGGAGGGTCAAAATGATCATTTTTACCTGAGATTCGGAGCCAAATTACAGGATGATTTAGTGCTGGGTGGTATGACCAAAAATTTATATCACAGTAGTTTTCAAAATTATACCGGTTTCACGGTACATGACGGTATTTTTTTTCATGCATGACCGGGTGTTAACCATATTCTCTACTGATTGAGAGGAAATACTGCAGTATATTGACTTAGAATGCCCTATTTTACTGTCATGATGAGTGAATATTGTCAAAAAATACCACACTAAATAGTGACTAAACACGACCCCTTTTAATACATGTTAACCAGGAGTCACTCATTTATAATATTGTTTTCCCAAAGTTTGCATGTCTGTAACTCAAGACATATCAAAGATATCTCAACATCCTTTTAGATTCTGGTTCTTAACAAACCTGTCTTTGAGTATCTACATTTTTAAGGCCCTTTATGGTTCAGTTCCAGAGATATTGGGATCTGAGTGTGGCTCCATGACAAAATGGTTGGGTTTAACCCATTTTCCATGGTTGAAAACCAAATATAGGTCGCTTTGCATAGAGCTCTGATACTTATGTTTAAAGAGCAAGCAAACAATGTTAAAGCTAGAATATATGTTTAGTAATAAATGGTGTGGCAGCTCTCAGTCCTGTCATGTTTTTGCTGCTGGCATCGGTCATATGACAGTATATCTAGAGCACTCGGTAGTCGACTCTATAGACGTCTGTGCTACGGTTCACGCAGCAGATGCCAAAGTGTTTACTCTTGAAAATCCAGAGAAATTAAGCCAAACATGTCCATGGCACGGAGGAATTCATGCACTCCTCGGGTGAGTGAGTAAAATTATGGAAATAGACGAATGGTTTATGGTTCACAAATTAGTAATTCAATCTGACAGCTCGTTTTAAACACAACCCGTTTAGTTTCTACTTTGTTCACTGGTTAGTTATTCATCATGTGGTTAGCGTCATGTTTATGATCTTCGCTGTAATGCAAAACACTGAGCTTTATTAAATGCAAGCTCACCGTGTTCAAAAGTTGAAGATGCGTGTTGATCGCAGTGGCTGCGTGTCATTTCTTCATACTTGGGTTTGAGCTGGTGAACTTCTGCTGTTGAACACATGCAGTTCTTCATCATCCAGGTCAGAGTAAATCGTTGTGGTTCATGTCCTCGGCTCTTCCTGATCCTACAGCAGGTCTACAGAACTGAAGTGAGTTTTGAGGCATGTGATGTTGAGCGCCGGGACTGTGCTGATCAGGTCTGTGTTGTACTGAGCGTCCCTCGCCGGTTTCTCAACAGAGATCGTTTGTTTGGAAAAGCATATGACTGTTCCCGCAGCCTCATCCGGCTCCAGACCAAAACCTGATTCGATATCATGAGTCAAAGCCTTGAATATGAAATATTAAAAGACCAATCTAAAATAATAACAAAACACAAACATTTTTGAGATACTATTATAGTTTTTCTTAATATTTTAAATTAGCTTTTTTAAAGTTTCCTTTTTTATTTTTATTTCAGTTAAAGGTTTAGTCATTTAGTTCTGTGTTTTTGACATTTTTATTATATTTTTTAATGTCTAGCCTATATAGTTTCATATTATAAAGCGGATAGTTCCGGTCCTTGATTCTGATTGGCTGAGCCGCGTTCAAAGCTGTTGTAAATGACTCTACAAAGTAACATTTTATAACAGCTAAGAGGGTTTTAGGCTCCGCTTCGCTCGTACCTAACAACGCCCTTTAGCTGTTATAAATTCACTGTAAACCACGGCTTCTTGGGGCTTATTGCTTTATTAATACTTATTTATTAATATTTATTTAGTTTTAATTTCACTAATTTTAAGTTAAAGTAAAAATGAGAAATATTGCCTTAAAGGGGTCATATGACGTTGCTAAAAAGAACATTATTTTGTGTATTTGGTGTAATGAAATGTGTTTATGCGGTTTAAAGTTCAAAAAACACATTATTTTCCACATACTGTACATTATTGTTTCTCCTCTATGCCCCGCCTTTCTGAAATGCGTCGATTTTTACAAAGCTCATCGGTCTGAAAAAGCGAGGTGTGCTCTGATTGGCCAGCTATCCAATGCGTTGAGATTGACCGAATACCTCAAGGAGGCGTTTTAGGTAGGTGTGGCTGACTCTTAACTTTTATAAAGAATATCTCTTTGGATTTGAGACTTTAGTCTTTGCAACTTTACAGATCTTCTTTATGCACCAAGAGCTTGTAACACTCCAAAGAGAAAGGAACAATTGAAATCGCATCATATGACCCCTTTAAGAAATGCATCTTTCATTTTATATGTGATACTATTATAATTTGTATTCATTATTTTTATTCACATCTTAGTAATTAAGTTCAGTTTTTTTTTTAATACGTCATATAAGTTTTATTAATTTTCATTTCACTTTGAAATGAAACCTTTTAAATGAAAATAAATGCTGTCTTGACATCTAGGTGAAAAAAAATCACTTTGCATTTATTTATTTTTTGTTTAAGATGGGGATCATAACTATAATAACCTTTATTACTAATGCATATTGTTGTCTTATAGAAGAGCATATGTGACAAATGTTGAGTTGACATGCAGATGAAAACATGTTCAGCTAATGACCATATCATGTGTAACAAGTTCTGAGTTCTCTGGCGAGAGTGTATGGGTGAGTGTGGCACATGTTGTCTGATGCGGAGTGTGTGTGTGTGTGTGTGTGTCAGCTGCAGGGCGCTGTGGTCAGCAGGATGAGTTCAGACGGAGGCGGGAGGCCTGTGAAGGTGGGCTCGCTGGTGGAGGTCATCGGGAAAGGCCAGCGCGGGACCGTGGCGTATATCGGCGCCACCCTGTTCGCCTCGGGGAAATGGGTCGGTGTGATTCTGGACGAACCCAAGGGGAAGAACGACGGCACGGTGCAGGGCAAACGCTACTTCACCTGTGAGGAGAATCACGGGATATTCGTCAGACAGTCTCAGGTAAGAATCGGCCATTTATGTCAATTATTACGTAAAACGAAAACGCCATTTTTCTGTACAACGTAATCATACTTCCCCAGTTTAATAATCACAGTACATTATGACAATTATTTTCTACTACAAGTTTTCTAAAATGCTATTTAAATATGCAAATTAGGCATTATCTCAACCCTCTACATTGCGAGTAAATCACTCGCATATGCGACTAAATCTTACTCTGGGCGACTAAATGATGTCTAATATTAGCCAATGGCTAATAAATTCTCAGATTTTACTCGCCAGTGTGTGAGTTGGAGGCCAAGTATTAAGTTTAGCACAGATATATTTTCACTCACAGAACACTCTGACTGAGCGCTTCAGAGTTTCACTCTCCGTCAAGCGATCTGTGATATTT
>NW_015630970.1:201432-203834 GCF_001515625.1 Sinocyclocheilus rhinocerous
CTAGTGTGAAGGCGCACGACTCGCCGTCGCTTTGATTCACACACACGCAGCGGGAGAGAGAGAATTGACGCGCTACATGTAAACGATATTCTTTGTTGTATTTTGCTGTCAAAATAACGGAGTTCCTTTAGAATTCTTCAGCTTTTAAGAACTGCCGCGTTCTCCGGTAGTGGGCGGAACTAATGCGGCAATCTCATTGGCTGGTGCTCACCTATTATCATCCCTGTTTTGTCTTTACTTAATATCCTAATGATTTTTGGCATAAAAGAAAAATTTATAATTTTGACCTTGTGTTCTTGTGTTATTTTGTAGTCATATTAGAGTTAAAGGTTTTTCCAAAGGGGATTCTGGATTACTCTTTTTATCACTCCATAAATCAGAAAATCCAGCAAAATACACCTACATTTCTAAACTGACCAGTGCATGAAAAAGTGGTTTTGCCTGTAGTGTCTCACCGCAGTGACAGCGTCCATAAAGTCCAGAACAAAACAACTCAAGCCCAAATGACTCGTGCAGTATATTGCAGATCTTCTGGAATCATCACTCAGCTTTGAGTGAGAAACTGCCTTTGCCACCCAAACCTGTGCTGAAGCCAGCGTGTGCGGATATAAACCAGCCTCTATCCTGACATCAAGGCCTGTGAACATCCTCACGGGGAAGCAGTCTGGTTTCTCACAGAAGACAAACGTGTGAATCCACACAGACAGACCTAGTCATGCATCTCTTGGTTTCTTTCTTCAGATCCAGCTCATCGATGAAGGAGGCAGCTCTGCTACGTCTCCAGAAACACCGGACTCAGGTGTGGCCAAACTGCTCAAGAAAGGTGTGAGCGTCTCAGATTCCTTCATGTGCAAGATGACGTGTGCTGTTTAACCAACCAAATGATGCATTATTTGTCTCTGTCTTACAGAAGTCCAGGAGGCGCCAAAAGCTGTTAAGCAGGTATGAACCAGTGTTATTAGAGTAATGTTTCATATACTATTATAGGTTTTATTCATATTTGAATTTGCTTTTATTATTATTATTTTACTTTTTGTTTCCATTTTATTTAAATTTCTAGTAAATTTGTTTTGTGCTTTTGTGATTTATTTATTAATTTGTTAATTAATTTATATATTATTATTTAGGTTTCATTTGTTTATGTTATTTTAACAGTTAACAGAAATGTTGCCTTTGCAATTAATTAAAATACTTTTTTATTTCAGTTTATTTTAATTAGACAAAAAAAAAAAAAAGATTTTAGAGGTAGCCTTCCAAAGAAGATATCAGATATGAAAAATATTAGCTGCGAAAAAATATATGGCCAAGAATATTTTTGAAATGTGCTTAAATGAAAATAAGGAATCTTAAAATGCTTTTGTTCAGCTGGTTCTGAGTTAGTCTGGATCGTTCATATATATATATATATATATATATATATACAGTGCCATGATAAGGTTTTTGCCCCCTTCCTATTTTTTACATTTTTGCATATTTGTCACACTTAAAAGATTCAGATCATCAAACAAATTTCAATATTGCACAAAGATAATGCAAGTAAATACAAAATGCAGTTTTTAAATGAAGATTTCATTTATTAAGGGAAATTAGCTGTCCAAACCTACCTGGCCCGATGTGAATTAATTGCCCCTCCTGTTAAATCACTAAAGAACTGTGATTAACCACATTATTTTAGAAAGCCGAGTTAAATTTCACTAGCCACACGCAGGCCTGATTACTGCCAGACCTGTTGAATCAAGAAATCACTTAAATAGAACCTGTCTGACAAAGTAAAGCGTGCTTAAAGAGCAACACATCACGCCTCGATCTAAAGAAATTCAAGAACAGATGAGAAACAAAATAGATATAAAGCCATTTTTAAGGTTTTGGGACTCCAGCGAACCACGGTCAGAGCCATTATCCACAAATGGAGAAGACTTGTAACAGTGGTGGACCTTCCCAGGAGTGGCCAGCCTTTAAATTACTCCAAGAGCGCAACGACTCATCCAGGAGGTCATAAATGAACCCAAAACAACATCTAAAGAACTGCAGGCCTCACTTGCCTCAATTAAGCTTATCTTGTTTATCCCCAAGATTTTTGGGCAAATATTCTGTGGACTGATGAGACAAAAGTTGAACTTTTTGGAAGGTGTGTAGTGTTTCCCACAGGAGTTTGTGAGACTGTGGTGGGTGGTCCTCAATCCCTGTAGGGGGGTCCGGGGGCATGGCCCCCCGTAAGAACATTTTGTAAATTTTAAAGTTAAATTCATAAATCTGGTGCACTTTGAGAGTTCAAAATTAAGAGCTCCAACACAGGTTCAGTGTGCAAAGTAAAAGAAAAAAGCTGGTGAATGTTCTTGAAATTTAAAGGAGACTCAACCCTCTTTTTAGTTGTGATATAGTGTCTCAGTCTCACTGGTGAA
>NW_015630970.1:204123-225138 GCF_001515625.1 Sinocyclocheilus rhinocerous
AATAATAATAATAATTTTATATTATTATTCCTATGACAGTAATAGCCATATATTGTAAAACAATTGCACTGTGAAATAAATATAAATGATTTTTTTTTTCTTCAGGTATATTATTTTTACCTTACTCTAATGTAGGGAAATTGCAATACTTTTGTCCTAATTTCTACACTTGCAAGCAGGGCCTAAAACTAACGTTCACATCTGCCAGTGGCTGGTGACTTCAGAAAATTTACCGGCCTTAAAGGTGCCATAGAATGGAAAACTGTATTTACTTGGCATAGTTGAATAATAACAGTTCTGTACATGGAAATGACATACCGTGAGCCTCAAACACCATTGTTTCCTCCTCCTTATGTAAATCTCGTGCATGCAAAAGACCAGTGAAAAACAGGCGAATCAGAACATAACGCTGACTGTGACGTTACAGTCGGGATCACTAATAGTTACGCCCCCAACATTTGCATATGAAGAGTTCAACCAATCAGAGCATTTTTTTAGGTTTTGCTTTTAAATTTCCGTGCGTTTTATTTCTCTCCAAGCTGGCTCTGTTTGTGTGTCCGTGAGTCTGCGCGCTGAGATGAGGAAACGCCTGCATCTGAAAACACACGCCGAGCATCTTCCCTTGTAATGACTAAACATTTTGTCCAACAACAAAAAAGAACATTATAACATTCTTTTACTGCACAACATCAGTCATCAATAATTTCCCTCTTGATCTGATGTGGCAGAAATAAATTGTACACTGGAATAACGGCAATTAGCAGTGGATTATAAATATAACGTTACTTAATTATTAAAATGCTTGAGGTGGTTTTAAGAACACAGATAAACATTGTCGCAGTACATTGTTTATTATCTTAATGTTCTTTTTGAATGTCATCTTTCAAAGCGTTTCTGTTGTCTTTTATTCAGTTACAGCGATAGCTGGCTGTTTTTGTCCATATTAGAGATTTTCTGGAGCGTCCTGAGTTCTATTTCTTCTACAATGTATATGTGGATTTTCTGCGCGAGGGCGCCCTCAGGCATCCAGTGTGAATGAAACACACATTACATGTTCACAGCACTAAATAATGGCCAATCCATAAAAATAATACTTATTTTTTTTAAATAGCATTTAAAAACAGCAAAAAAGAACTAAACCAAAAACTAATAAAAAAAACTAAAAAAAAACTGAGGTATTTATTGAACCGTGGGCTAACTATATTGTTGCATCCCCTACATTTTACTCTAAAATACTGTATAACAGGAATATCACAAACTGAGTGCAGACCTTGATTATTAACCTATAAAAAATATTTAAATCTTTAAATCTTGCAAAAAAAAAAAAAAACATTTGAAATTAGAACCAACCACTGCATTCTAATCATGATACAAACAAAGATACAAAGATAAAACCTGCATGAAACAAAAACAGGCAGACAGGCTGAACGAGAAGGCAAATTCACTCGCTGACAGCAGGTGGCGCTTATGGATCAGCAGTGATAAGAAGGGAAAAATGCCATCGAAACTTTTGTGAAGTCAGTTCCCTTCAGAAATATATGACGCGAAAAACACCGGATCACGAGCCGATCGCGTGCGCAAAGTGTGCGCTTCACTTTGAAACAAGCAGCGCAAACAGACTTGATAAGTCATATTACGCTTTCGGTTTTAATTCGTTTGACGGATACTTGCCCAAGCAATGGCGTAAAACACAACGTTAAAGAACTTTTATGTTATATGAGAAGTATAAATATATCTTCGGTTTATTACTGTGGCGGGCCGCCACAGTCCAGTTAATGAATTTGAAACACTGGTGTGTGTCCCGTTATATCTGGCGTAAAAGCAACACAGCATTTAATCAAAAGAACATCATAGCAACAGTCAAACATGGTGGTGCTAGTGTGATGGTCTGGGGCTGCTTTGCAGCTTACAAATTAAGGTTTTGGAGTGGCCAAGTAAAAAGTCCAGACTTAAATCTGATTGAGATGCTGTGGCATGACCTTAAACAAGTCCATTCATGCTCGAAAACCATCCAATGTGGCAGAATTAAAACAATTCTGCAAAGAAGAGTGGGCCAAAATTCTTCCACGGTGATGTAAAAGACTCCAGTTATCGCAAACGCTTGATTGCAGTTGTTCCTGCAAAGGGTGGCACAACCAGTTATTAGATTTAGGGGGCAATTAATTTTTCACGTAGTGCCAGGCAGGTTTGGACAGCTTTTTTCCCTTAATAAATGAAATCATTATTTCAAAACTGCAGTTTGTATTTATTCGGGTTATCTTTGTGTAATATTAAAATTTGTTTGATCTGAATCTTTTAACTGTGACAAATATGCAAAAAAACAACAAAAAAAAACAAGGAGGCAAAAACCTTTTCACGGCACTGTGTATATATATATGTATATATATATATATATACACAGATATATATACACAGATATATAGATATGTAGATATCAGGGCTTGAAGTTCTCCGGCATGCAGCGTTTGGCTGCGGAAAAAAATAATCCTACATTTAAAAAAAACTTATTGATATCACTTTCGAGTCCATAAGTTCGCCTACCAATGGTATGAGAGGAGCACAGCTTTCACTCTCAAACAAATTAACATTACTAGCCAATCAGAATGTTTTGTTCTTTTAAACACGAGACGCGCATCGCAGCCCTGATGAATGAAGAAGTGCGACAAAAAGCTGTGAGGCGCAATGAACAAAGATGTCCATCTAGTGCATATTTACAACAGCTCAGGGTAATCACGTCATCTCCATAAGAATGACATGATTGCCAGAACAAATTTACCGGGATTTTTGAAAAGGTCCTGTTCACACATGATCTCTATCTCTTAATGGTAACTTACCGGTAATTTACCAGTAAAGACTGTCTTTGTGACTCGTCCTCTGCATATGCTGTGAGTTTGAATTGCTTAACGTTCATCTGGGAAAACAGTGTGCATTATCTCACTAGATTTGTAACGTAAATCATCTATAAACCTTTGCCAACACAGGAGAATACTTCAACCTATTTCTAAATATGCCATTTATTGTACATCGCAATTTCAAAATAAACGTTTCTGAGTTTGTATGTGGCCAAATATAAAAATTTAATGGATTTAAAGATCGTTTAATCACACTGTAAAGTGAAACGTCACCAGGCCGGTTTCGCCCTCTGCTGGAATTTGTTATAATACATAATGTACTTAAGTCGGTTATGTTCATATTATGTATAGGCATTAGGGCTGTCAAAAATTTTTTTGAATTTCGAATATTCGTCGAAAAAAATAAAAATAAAAATCCACATTCGAATGCAAAAGCATTGCATTTGAATTTAAGGTCTGCGTCAGCCGTCATTACCAAAATAATCATTAGTTGCAGCCCTAGATTAGTTAAAATATTTAAAAATACAACTGCATTGTTTTACACTTTGTAATTAAGAGACAAATATTTTGTCATTGAAAATGTCTTAAAAATATCTTCTTAGTATTAAAGAGGTATTAGTATTAAAGAAATTATTAATTTCTTAGTATTAAAATAGTCACGTTCTAGTGAACCAAGTATCTGTATGTTGTCTCATCTCATGAGCTAAGTGTATTGTCACACCCCTAGTGTTGATAAGCGGTGGTATAGCTCATGATTTTCCAAGTGTATGATATAGCTTTCATTCTTCAGGTCAGGTTTTATTCATGAAATGAAAAGAAAAAATCAGTTTGAATAAGGAAAGCGATAACTTTGTCATAGCATCCTTTCAAATGTTAAAGTTGCCACAGTCATTGCATGCTTTGCATGTGCTGCCCCCAAACCCCCGGAAAAAAGTTCAGGCTCAGGATTTTTTTTTGCTTTAACTCCTGAGATATTTAAGATGGAACTGACGGTTTTTATGTGTGTGTTTGGCTGTTTTTGCTAACATGATGAAAAGACTCCAACAGCAAGGAAGGTATATCAATACTCTGTGGGTTCAGTTCATGTGTCCGAACACAGCATTGCACATTATGTGTACATTCACTCTTTATTTCACCAGTTTTTGTCTGTTGTTTGTTTTGGTGGTTTTCACTTCTGTGGTGTAAAATTGCAGTTTCCATCCCAGCATCTGACTGAAACACCCACGCACCACATGCTTGCATGATCTCACGCGGATCGCATATCATCTTTCCGTGTCACCACAGTCATAAACCATGCTGATTGATTGTTGATAGATCTTCACTATTCAGATATTTTGAATCTCACATGTCTGAGGTGTCACAGAGAAGAACAGCATCCTTCAGATGAGTTCAGCATGTGGAAAACACACTTGGGCTGTGATGCATCGATAAGGATTGGGTGTTTAGATTAAAAGATCAAATCAAGGTTCATCTAATGATAATCTAGTTGCTCCAAACTTTAAAATTGGGTCAACATAATTAGGATTACAAAATATGAAGGTTTTACTTTTAGATTTACATGTACATTTAGTTATTTAGCAGATGCCTTTATCCAAAGAGACTTACAAATGAGGACAAAGGAAGCAACCAAAATCAACAAAAGAGCAATGATATGCAAGTGCTATAACAAGTCTCTGTTTTTTAATAATAAATAAAAAGAAAACAAGTAGATAGCATAGAAAAAGAGTAGAGAATGTTAATAGGCGCGTTTCCATTACAGATTTGCGCAAAACTTTGGCGATATTTTCTGAATGTCGATAAAAAAGTATTGCGAAATGACGGCGTTTCCATTAACCAATGTTATGCGGCTAAAACATAACCTTTTGCCTCTCGCAATAAGTCATGGCAACGGATTTTGGCTATATTTATTCAAAGGAGACATATGCGTGTATCTTTACAGAAGCAGCAAAGAGAGCCGCTCAATTTGTGCAATTTGAAGGGTAATGGAAACGCGCCTAATGTTAGAGGGTCTCTTTTTTTTATAAAGAAAGAAAAGTAGAAAGAATAGAAAAAGAATGGAAAACGGTAGTGTTAGAAGATCTTTTTTTATTTAATAAAAAGAAAGCAATACACAGAATAGAAAAAGAATAGAGAATACAAAATCATTGCACATACAGTGTATAGTGAATAACCAAATATCTCCCGGCATCAGCCAAAGTTCCTCATGTTGAAGTTCATATCAGTGACCTTTTTATCAAAACCCATTTCTGCCACAGAATAAAAAAAAAGGTAATTGCGACTTTTTATACCACAGTTCTGATTTATTTTTCCCAACAATTGTGAGTTTATGTCTTGCAATTCTGTTTAGATCTTGCAATTCTCCGTTTATATCTCATCATGCTATGAGGAAAAAAAGTCAGATTTGTAAGAAACTCAGAATTGTGAGAAAAAAATTATTGTCATTTTTTTTTTTTATCTCATGGCAGAAATGAGTTTCCAATCTTTTGTGGTTGTGGGAATCATATTCATTTCCTGATGCTGTTTTAGGGAAACCATTCATTTGCTGCAGATCCTCAGTGTTCCTCCATCCGTTCATGCAGTGTTTCTCTTTCTCTGTTAAAATCTCTTTCCTGCTCGCAATCCCTTCAACTGTTCCCTCTTCTCTCTCTGTATTCTCCTGCGTGTGTTTTGTGCTCCTCCCTCAGCCTCCTATGCGTCGTAGTACCAAGGTGAGCCTGCACACCGCAGCAAAGCATTCTGGGAAATGTCTGGGCCAATGTAGGGCTATGTTCGGAATGGAATACTATTTATAAAATGAACCATGCAACTAATGTAACATAGTATTGTCTGGAACATTTTTCCCATGTAAATGAGGCTTATGACTGGAAATGATCTGGTGAGATTTTCCATCTTTTCTGATGGTTTGTGTTGGTACGTGTGCTAGTATTCCCATCCGAACTGAGCCTCGCTCTCATTTATCTGCTTTATTCTCACTTTGACTGCACTGAAGTGTTCTCATTAGCATTAATTAATTTATCTCAGGAATAGTAATATCATCAATTTAATGCACACTATTGGATGAGAACACAACTTGAGCTGAATGTTGACACTCTTCTATAGAGCTGCTTTATAGTTGCATCGCATTAGTTTCATAACTGACCGATTCTGCATCATCAACACTGTTATTGAACTGAATTGAAACTGCATTGAATCTGAATCGATCTGTGTAATGATGCTGTTGATTTCTGTAGAGCAGATGAAAGTGAATTAGTTTCATAATTGATGAATTATGCAACATTGACACGGTTATTTTCCTGTTCATCACTGTGAATCTGTGTGACTAGATAATTAGGTCGTCTGGTGTTTTCATCTTAACGAGCATTTGTGTAATGTTGCGTGTTGGTCCTCTGTATGGAGGCAGTAAGCGAGCGTGAGGTTGATGTGTGATGTTGTGTATTGTGCGTAACAGTGGCCCACACCCAGACGTCTTTCCAGCTCCAGCTCCCTCCCCTCTCTCATCATGGTACGTCCCAGATCTCAAACCCTCTCTGAGGGGGAATCACACGCTTCTGGAGATCTTCACTGATAATCACAGCATCGCTGGCCCAGTTTACAGCTGCTGTTATCTACACTCAGTACAAGTGTAAACAGATCCAGTGTGTTCAGTAATTAAAGGCCCCTCCATCCATACGGATATTCAATGTGTAGTTTTAAGTTCATCGAAAAATGGAGATTTGCTGAAAATGTGCTCATCCGAGATTGTTTCTTCATCAGACTTGCTCAGCAATGGATGCTCTGCAGTGAATGGGTGCCGTCAGAATGAGAGTCCAAACAGCTGATAAAAACATCACAATAATCCACAAGTAATCCACAGCACTCCAGTCCATCAGTTAACATCTGGAGAAGACAAAAGCTGAAACACATCCAGCATTAAGACGTTTTTAACTAAAATACATGCTACATTTCTACAAACCTGATGAAGAAACAAACTCATCCTAATCTCGGATGAGCACACTTTTTTTTAGCAAATCTCCATTTTTGACTGCACTATTCCTTTAACAAAAGCCCTACATCTGTCAAAAGTCTGGCGGGTCATGCAATTGACTTGTTTTGCGTCATTCGACAGACGTTTGAGATGCATTTACAGTAAATGCATCTGTGAACTGGGTCAGTGACATTACAGGACTGCTACTGAAGCACACTGTTGTAGGGGTCTGGTGAGCACTGTGTGTGTGTGTTGGAGTCAGAGGTCAGGCAGGACATGTGATTGAGCTCATGAAACAAGATGTCATCCGCTTGAGAATAACTGCATCTGTTTGTCCGCAGACGGGTCGTCCCTCTGTCGGAGGGTCAGGACTTTCAGAGTCCGTGTTAGCAGAGAATGAGTCCACAGCGTCTTCCCAGATTGCACTGGGAGCTCCTGTCATACCACAGCCCAGCGGCACACCCAGCGCCCCTCCTCCTGCCACCCCGAGCAAGGTCAGCGACCTTTGACCTTCATCACACGGCAAAACCATAGCGTGATCTATGCACTTCTGCCACATTTCAGAAATGTGCAATACAGTTAAAAGTGTATGCTTATGTCTCAGTAACTGATGCCTCTGTCATGGTAGATGTAAATGACTCTGTGTGTGTCTGTAGGAGGAGGAGAGCCTCCGCGCTCAAGTCAAGGATCTGGAGGAGAAGTTGGAGACGCTGCGGATGAAGCGCTCGGAGGATAAAGCCAAGCTGAAGGAGATGGAGAAGCACAAGATCCAGCTGGAGCAGCTGCAGGAGTGGAAGAGCAAGATGCAGGAGCAGCAGAACGAGCTGCAGAAGCAGCTCAAAGAGGCCAAGAAGGTGCTGGAGACAGAACACACTCAGATCAGTCACACAGAGCGAATCGGCACCAGAAATTACAATTTACAGTATAGCGCAGAATGGTACAGAATTTAACCAATTTTGGACAAATAAAAAAAAATAGAACAGACAGTGTCTGAAAAAAATCATAGTTAATAGTTTCATAAGTTAAAGTTTTATGAATTCAATTGATTAGACATGCCTTTTGGTTATTAAGATGTAACTAAAGCCTAGAAACAGAATCCAGGAAAGAATAAAAATTTGGAAAGAATAAAGTTTATTTAATAGGGCCGTAAAATGACTTTTGTTAAGTTGTAAAAAATTTTATCGTTTCAATTCATTAGGCATACTTTTTTGATTTACTAAAATTTAATTTAACCATTAAAATGAGATTCTGAAAGAACAAACAAACAAAAAACTATTTGGAAAAAAATAAAATGGATTTGGGTAAAAATAAAACGGACTTCATAGGATGCTGAAAATGTCGTTTTTGTTAGGCTTTTAAAAATTGGTGTCGTCAATTAATTAGACGTCCTTTTTTATTACTAACATTTTATTTTGTTTAATAGGGCCGTAAAATGACTTTTGTTAAGTTGTAAAATTTTTTATCGTTTCAATTCATTAGGCATACTTTTTTGATTTACTAAAATTTTATTTAACCATTAAAATGAGATTCTGAAAGAACAAACAAACAAAAAACTATTTGGAAAAAAATAAAATGGATTTGGGTAAAAATAAAACGGACTTCATAGGATGCTGAAAATGTCGTTTTTGTTAGGCTTTTAAAAATTGGTGTCGTCAATTAATTAGACGTCCTTTTTTATTACTAACATTTTATTTTGCTATTAAATCAGAATCTGGAAAAATTAAAACAGATTTCATTGGGCCTTAAAATAAAAATAAATTGTGGTTAAATGTCACGATTTCAGTTAATTAGGCATGCTTTTTAATTATTAAAACAATTTAACAATTAAAATGGAGTTGTGCAAAACACTGGAAAATGCAGAATTCTGAAAAAAATAAAACTGATTACACAGGGCCCTTTATTTGTTAAACTTTTTAATAAACTGTTTTTAAATGGTTAAATAGGTCCACGATTTCAGTTAATTAGATGTGTTTGGATTGCTAAAATTTAATTTAACCATTAAAACAGGATCCAGAAAAAATTAATCTGGAAAAAAAATAAAATTTATTTGAGAAAAAATAAAGATGTGGTAAAAATAAAAACGGATTTTATGGAGAGAGATTATCTCAAAGAGCTGCTTAACTTCAGTTTAGCCTCAAGTGCAGGTTTGATAATTAAATAGATATTGCCCTCGTTAATAGCTTTATTATTTTTTTAGTAGCTTGTGGCGTAGCTGAGTACAAACAAGTTTGGCTGTTTTAACTAAGTTAGAATGAGAGCATCATGTGAATGTAGTTCAGAGTAATTCAGTTGTAAGTCTGACAGACGTGAAGCTGAAATCCCCTGATCAAACCCTGAGCTCCTCTGGTCTCAGGAGGCGCGCGAGGCTCTGGAGGCTAAAGACCGCTACATGGAGGAGATGGCAGACACGGCAGACGCCATCGAGATGGCCACGCTGGACAAAGAGATGGCGGAGGAGCGGGCCGAGTCTCTGCAGCAGGAGGTGGAGGCTCTGAAGGAGAAGGTGGAGGAGCTGAGTATGGATCTGGAGATCCTCAAACACGAGATCGAGGAGAAGGGCTCGGACGGAGCGGCCTCCAGCTTCCACGTCAAGCAGATGGAGGAGCAGAACGGACGTCTGAAGGAGGCTCTGGTCAGGTAAAGCACGTCTGTGTGGGGCTCATCACCATCATTTGTTTTCATATCCGTCGATAATATCGATAATTATCACCATATATGTGACCCTGGACCACAAAACCCAATCATAAGGGTCAATTTTATGAAATTGAGATTTATGCAACATCTGAAAGCTGAATAAATAAGCTCTCCATTGATGTATGGTTTGTTAGGATAGGACAATATTTGGCTGAGATACAACTATTTGAAAATCTGGAATCTGAGGGTGCAAAAAAATCTAAATATTGAGAAAATCATCTTTAAAGTTGTCCAAATGAAGTTCTTAGCAATGCATATTACTTTAATTTTCATGTTTTAATTATAATAACACATTTAATTGCTTGTATTTTTGTTCACATTTTCATTTTTAATAATGAAACCTACAGGACGAGCATTTAGGCTTAATGCATTTATTTTAGGGCTGTCAAAATTAACGCGTTAATAATTAGAGTATTAAAAACTTGAGAAGTATTAATTTTAGGTACATTTAGAACAGATAAAAAGGTGCGATTAATCACGAGTTAACTCATGACAATCGTGCGATTAATCGCGATTAAATATTTGAATCGATTGACAGCCCTAATTTATTTATTTATGATTAAGAGAACAGATAAACAGAGACAGTGCTTCACTTTTCATGCTCAACACCGCAGTGACAGCGGAGGACACTAAAAACAACAAAATATGCTAGGGCTGGGTAAAAAATAAAAAATTCTAATTTTTATGAACCAATATTGATTCTTAAATCCCAATCGATGCTGTTTGCAGTTGATGAATGAACAGTACATATAGTGCGCCTACCATCCAATAAATCGCAATAGGCTAAGCTTTGTGCATTGTTACTTTTGATATGAAACAAAGCCTCAGATTTCAAATTCTGTCCATTTTATTAGGAAATTCAAGCAATAAATACCGTTTTGGCGCTCTTTAATGTGGCGTGATAGATCGCTGTAGACACCTCAGATCAAGCGAAGCGGCAGCGCAGTGTTTTCGCTTTACTACTAATTTTAATTATTCTGAATGAGTTTTTTTTTTTTTTTTTCATTTATGATTGGTCTTATCATGATAATCACAGTTAAAACCACACATATAGCACACCTCAATACCATGGTAAAAATATAACTTTTTTAGGTATCTGTATGAAAAACAGTAGTCTAAAGACATTTAGTATAAATGCACACATGCTATAGCTTAATCAAAATACTGTAATTATATTCCATTACTCCTTTAATACATTTAATTCATGTCTACATTAATAATATATTAAAATTCGAATCAAATACCCACATTTCTGTCACAATACCACGATGCAGTTAGCGTTCCTACAGTAAATCCACGGTAAATATTACTTCATGATTTGATTCACAAGCTTGCGATTCAGTAGGATTTTAGTCTCGATTCATTTGAATATATAGGCAATCAGGTACATAAGTGTCAATTTTTTTCAAGAAATAAAGGTCTCACAACTGAAGCAACACAATAAACAGTTGGTCAGTTGGTACATTACTTATGTTACTAACATTGAAGTGATTTGTAAACAAACATTTAAATTGCACACAAGGCTGTTTAATAATAAAAATATATTACTGTATATGATACAAGTTTATTATAATAACTATCGAGTTTATGGTCATTAAATGTAAATGTGACGTTCTGTTGTTGATCTCAGGGTGTTTTATTCATGTCTTTCTGTGGTTAAATCAATGATTGATGGATTGCATAATTGATTTCAGTGAGTTGTTCTGTTTCTCCTGATGTTTATTTTGTGCTGTAACTAGTAGTAAAGAGGAAAAGATGATCGCTTTATTACAGTAATCTGTCACCACACACAAAAACATCATTCATTGATTGAATCTGGTGATAAAATGTATATAATTTTAAAGCTCAGGATTTGTTTTGTATGAAAAGTATGATATATTGTGTGTGTGTTTTCAGGTGGACGCAGCGTTAGGAGCTGAGGAGATGGTGGAGACACTGACGGAGAGAAATCTAGACCTGGAAGAGAAAGTGCGGGAACTCCGAGAGACCGTCAGTGACCTGGTGAGACTCATGTTCAGCATTCAACACAAAAGCAGGCAGAGTGTGAACATTGATCTTCCTTCTCTGACGCGTCGCTCAGGAAGCAATAAACGAGATGAACGACGAGCTGCAGGAGAACTCGCGCGAGACTGAGCTGGAGCTGCGCGAACAGCTGGATCTGGCCGGAGCTCGAGTCCGAGAGGCTCAGAAGAGAGTGGAGGCGGCGCAGGAGACGGTGGCTGACTATCAGCAGACCATCAGCAAATACAGAGAGCTCACCACTCACCTGCAGGTCAGAGAGACGCACACGAGAACTCAGCAGTGAGATGCAGATGTGTGTTGACAAGCAGCAAAATAAAATGCATGCAAACAGATTTAATTGAATGGATTAGGGAAATTTTCTCACCGGTTAATCGACATGTGACAACACCAGTAATACCAGTATCACCGTGGGGGTGGAGGTTTTCCTCGCTTTCCTTCACTTTTAAATAGCTTGTAAAAGCGGCGTGTGCATTTTTAAAATTCGAATCAAATACCCACATTTCTGTCACAATACCACGATGCAGTTAGCGTTCCTACAGTAAATCCACGGTAAATGATGGCGATTTGTAGATTGAAAAACCTGACTATATCGTTGCGCACAGTGCTTCTCCTGTTTGTCAGAGCTTTCATCTGACTTTAAAATCAGCGAGGCATTTGTGTTGTTTGCTGAATTCAAGCGCTTCACACTAGATCTCACAGCGCTGTTTCAAAATTATATCGCGATAATTATCGATTTATCGCCCAGCCCTACGTCTGTGTTCTCCTGCATGTTCCTGAGATGTGTGTGTACGTGTGTGAATGTGTGTGTGCGTGCGTGCGTGCGTGTGTGTGTGTGCGTGTGTGTGATCAGGATGAGGGATCTGTCGTCGTCGGAGAAGCAGGAGCACGTGAAGCTCCAGAAACAGATGGAGAAGAAGAACTCTGAGCTGGAGACTCTGAGAGCGCAGAAGGAGAAGCTGCAGGAGGAGATGAAGCAGGCTGAAGCCATGATAGACGAGCTCAAGGAGCAGGTTAGTTCAAGTAGCGTCAATTCGGCGTCAATTGCTTGAGTGCAATTCAAGCAACAACAAAATACGTCGTCAAACTCGCTTTAGCCTATATATAGAACATAGAACTTTTATTAACAAAACGAATAAACATACACCATGCTGTAGGCTATGCCTAATATAAAATAACAAATAACTTACATAAAGTTTAAATGGGTATACAAAACTGAAGATCAGTAAACACTGTGATGCAGAACGTTTATTAGCAAAACGAATAAGAAAGCTTGGAGGCACGGCATACACCTTGATGTCAATTAAAATAAATAAACTACACAAAGTTTAAATAAAGTAAAAATCAACAAACATTGTGGAACCAATTAGCTCTTTCCCCACCATTGACGAGTTATCTCGTCTTTTAGAAGAAAACGCTTCCCCGCCAATGACGAGTTTTTACGGCTTTCCCTCACCTTTTTGCTTAACATTATATTTTTTTTTACGAAACCTACCTATATTGAAGTGTTGATAAAAAAAGAATGCTTTAAGCTAGAATAAAACGGATATTTTTTGTTTAAAAGTAGAGGCTCTGATCTTTATTTCGGTGTATTGCATATTCAAATATTCATACAGCAAAATATACTGGAGGCCATCAAATTTTAGTGAAAATCATCAAAATCGCTGGCGGTGGCTGCCAACTTTATTCAAAACATGCTGGCGGGGAAAGAGTTAAATAAGAAACGAATGTTTAAAAAAACTTCCAAATCACCTTAGATAAACGGCAGAAGTCAACAGGCAAAAAATGAACAATTCGGACCAACTGAGCTGAAAAACCAAAACCAAACTACCTTATTATCCAACCTTATCATTTGCGATTAATATAAAGTTATCACAATAAAACCTTTTATCTTTTAGCTCAAGTGAGCATTGGCTTAAGCCATTTTTTTAATATTATTTTTTAAATATTTTTGTTTAAATTATAAAAAGATATATTTTTATGTAATATATTCACCACTGTATGTGAAAAATATTGATTATGCAAATGTCAGTGTTGATCAATATAATATTGACTTTAAAACAATGTTATGTATTATAAAAAGTAATGGTGACTTAAATTCTATTTCAAACTAATAATGATTTTTTAAAACATGTTTTTACTGTATGGTATGCAGAACACTAACTTTTTTGTTAAAGTGATCACTAACTTAATTGAGCTGGTTTGATTTTACAATTACTCATTGGGTTTAAATATGTTTAAATAGTACATTTTTTTTATTTAAATGTAGATGATTTTTAAATAATAAATAAATATGGTAATCCTGCTGCCGGTGTTAAATGAAATATGACTAAACCTGGATCCACTTCCATTTTTCTTTAAACCTTTTTGTATGCCACCGTTGTAAAGCTGAGGTTTTCTCCGCTGCATGAACAGGAAGTGAACCGAGAGCTGACCAATCAGCAGAGCAGCTCGGCCGAGCAGCTGCAGCAGCCGACCGCTGAACTCTTCGACTTCAAGATCAAGTTTGCTGAGACCAAAGCTTACGCCAAGGTACAGTCTGCCGTCATTTCAGCCGAGGCTTGAAACACACCGAGAACGAGCGCTACAGGTGTGTGTGTGTGTGTGTGTGTGTGTGTGCAGGCCATCGAGATGGAGCTCCGCAAGATGGAGGTGAATCAAGCGAACCGTCAGGTGTCTCTGCTGATGTCCTTCATGCCCGAGTCCTTCCTGAGACACGGAGGAGACCACGACTGCATCCTCGTGCTGCTGCTCATCCCCAGACTCATCTGCAAGGTCTCTGTCTGATGCTCTTTTACTGCCTGCAGAGACTAGGAAATCAGTGTGAGGCTTTAGCACAGTTATTTCAGTGAGCTCTTTCAGGATTTAAGACCATTTTCTGCTTGTTGCTTACAGCACCTTTAATTTTAGTATCGACTTCAGACCAGACTGTACAGCTGAAATAAGATCAAATGTAAATATTAGATGAAACAAGTTCAAGATGAAGCACTAAAATTATTAACTTGAAAAAATAAAAAGTTTAACTGAATTAGAACTAAAAAGGAAATGAAAATCAATTAAACCTTAATAGTAATATTTAAATATGCACTAAAATTAATAATGAAATAAATACAAATTAGAACTGAACTAAAACTGAAATAAAAATAAATTTAACCTAAATAATAATATTTAAATATGCACTAAATTACTACTAATTACCAAGCTACAATGGAAATAAAATTAAATGATACCTAAATAGTAATATTTAAAATAATAATAATAATAAAAATGACAAGAGCACACAACAAAATGACCAAAAAATAAGGGAAATGTATTAAAAGTAAACGGAAAATGTACAAATAAAAGCTATTTCAAAATATGAATAACTGTATATTCTATGAAAAATATTAAAATAACGCTGATTGGCAGAAATACCACAAGCTCCTTAAAATGTTTAAAGTGCTTGAATTTAGCTCTGAAATACCTAGAAAAGTGCCAGAAAATGAAAAAGGAATATGTGTATTTGGTAATGCATATAATACATTATAATATATAATATAATATAGTTGCACACGGGAATCAACAAAATATGGCTTCTGCACCTCCTTTGTCTAAAGAAAGAAGTAAACACATTTATTATTGAGCAAATATTAGTGACCTGATGTCTGATGACTTTTACGAGACTGTTGATGATTCCTGGATTTGCTGCTGATGTAAAATGCGTGCATCAGGCGTCATCTGCATTAATAGAAGCACCTTTAAATGATGAACTGTGGTGTATGTGAGCGCACTGATGGTCGTTGTGTCTCTGTGAAGACTGGTAATGGTCTGTAATGTGCTGCAGGCGGAGCTGATCAGCAGACAGGCGCAGGAGAAGTTCGATCTGAGCGGTGGCTCTCCGGAGCGCTCTGGACTGAGAGGAGCCGCCGGAGAGCAGCTGAGCTTCGCGTCCGGTCTGGTTTATTCCCTGACGCTGCTGCAGGCCACGCTGCACAAATACCAGCTGTACGTGTCCATCTTTACTCCACCACACACTCACACTCTTACTGAAGCCTGTGCATGCAGTTCATAAACAAGCTTCTTCTGCTCACCAAAGATGCATTCATTTAATCAAAAATACAGGAAACTAAACAGTCATATTGTGAAGTGTTATTGCAATTTAACATAACGGCTTTTCTTTCTTAATACACTGTAAAATGTAATTTATTCCTGTCAAGCAAAGCATCATTACTCCAGTCTCCAGTGTCACATGATCCTTCAGAAATCATTCTAATATGCTGATTTATTATCAGTGTTGGAAACCGTTTTGCTGCTTAATATTTTTTATAACCTTTGCTACTTTCTTCTTCAATGAATAAAAAGCTCAAAAGAGCAGCATTTATTCAAAATAGAAATTCTTTCTAACAATATATGTCGTTACTGTCACTTTTTTATTTATTTAACACATTCTTGCTGAATAAAAGTATTAATTTCTTAAAAAATAAAAAATTTACTGACCCCAAAGTTTTGAACAGTAGTGTATATTGTAACACAAAATTTCAATTTTGAATAAACACTGTTCTATTTTAACTTTTTATTCATCAAAGAATCCTGAAAAAAGTATCACAGGTTCCAAAAATATTAAGCAGCACAAGAGTTTCCAGCACTGATAATAAATCAGTATATTAGAATGATTTCTGAAGATCATGTGACACTGAAGACTGGAGTAATGATGCTGAAAATACAGCTGCGCATCACAGAAATACATTACAGTTTAACACATATTCACATAGAAAACAGCTGTTTTAAACCGCAATAATATTTCACAAGATTACTGTTTTTACTGTATTTTTGATTAAATAAATACAGCCTTGATGAGCAGAAGAGACGCCATTAAAAATCTCACTGATCCCAAACTTCTGAATGGCAGTGTTATATATACATATGCACACACATAATTCAGTGTGTATAAATGCAATGCTTCTCAAGGAAAGCTCTTTTCAGATGCAAGGGTTGATGTGTGTGGTTTGCGTGTGTGATTGGCTCCTCAGAGCTCTGAGTCAGTGCGGCGTGGAGGTGTACAAGCGCATGGGCACGCTGTACTCGGAGATGAGCGTTCACGAGCGATCGCTGGACTTCCTCATCGATCTGCTGCATAAAGATCAGCTGGACGAGACAGTGCAGGTGGAGCCGCTCACCAAAGCCATCAGATACTACCAGGTGCGCCACACTCACACACTCACTCACACACACACACACACACTCACACACACACACAGCAGAGCCCTCTGGAATCAGACCTCTGTCGCTTATAACTGATGTGATGATTGTGTTGCAGCAACTGTACAGCGTCCATCTGTCGGATCAGCCTGAGGACTGCAGCATACAGCTGGCGGATCACATCAAGGTACAGAACCTCACTCCTCCACTGAACAGCAGACACGTCTCGCCTCATTCTGCTTCCGTCACATGACCTTTCACTGGGATGCTGTTGACTCAGGATCAGAAAACACTCGGACAATCACGTTCAGTTTACTTTAGTTTCCTTTATTTGAAAGTAGCTTTTAATTTAATTTCATCTTTCGTTTTGAGTTTAGTGAATTATTTAGTCATTTTCTTATGTGTCATTCATTCATTCATTTGTTTTAAAATATGATTATTTAGGTTTCTTTTTTATTTTATTTATTTTATTTTATTTTGACTTCAGTTTTGGCTTTTATTTATTTACAGTGATTTCAGTGCCAGTGTTATTTTAATATAATTGATGTACTATCATAGTTTTTATTAATACTTTTAATTAGTTTTTATTTTTAGATTTCTTGTTTTCATTTTAAATTTGTTTAATTTCTTTGTAATTTTATTATGTGCTTTTGACCTTTTTTTTTAATATTACCATTTAATTTATTTTTTGTTTTAGTTCAGTTTTGTTTATTTCTAGTTAGTAATTTCAGTGCCAGTGTTATTGTAGTATCTTTGATATACTATTACAGTTTTAATCAATATTTTTAATTTGTTTTTATTTTTATATTTTCTGTTTTCATTTTAGTTTGTTTTATTTGCTTTGTTGTGTTTTTGTCACTTATTAGTTTTTTTGTTATTTTAAAATATGTTTATATAGTTGGTTTTTATTTCAGTTTTAATTATTTTAGTACTTGAAGTTCAATATAAAGAAAATGAAAAATAAAATTTTGGCAACTAGCTGAAGTTTATTTTTTTTATTTTTATTTTTTTTTGTATTTTCTTTTATTTTAGGCAACTTTTTTTTTTTTTCAAGTAACAGATTTTTTAAAATAAAATTTCAGTTTTAATTTTAGTTTCCGTTCAGTACTTCAACTTAGTTATTTCAATTAGTTGTCAATGCAGCATTTCAATTTATTTTTTATGTAATATTTTGCTTAATTTTTCTATAATTTCAGTTATCAAAAATGGTTTTAATGGTTTCAGTGAATGAATATAAGGAGTGCTTCAGTCCTTGTGCTGGTTTCTGACTGCGTCTGAATAATGCAGTAAAACACGACTGATCTGTGCCCTGCAGTTCACCCAAAGCGCTCTGGACTGCATGGGGTCAGAGGTCGGCCGTCTGCGGGCCTTCCTGCAGGCGGGACAGGAAGGGGCGGAGCTCTCTGTGCTCCTGAAGGACCTGGACACTTCCTGTGGAGACATTGGTCAGTTCTGTAAGAAGATCCGCAGGAGGATGCCAGGAACGGATGCTCCGGGGATTCCTGCCGCGCTCAGCTTCCCTGCTCAGGTGCTCACGTCTGATAACACTCTCTCACACACACACACACTCACACTCACACTCACACACACACACACACAGGTTTGTTTTTGTGAGTTGTCGGGACATTCCATAGGCGTAATGGTTTTTCTACTGTACAGACCGTATATTCTATTGCCCTACCCCACCCCTACCCCTAACCCTGCCCCTCACAGGAAACTTTGTGCATTTTTACTTTCTCAAAAAAACTCACTCTGTATGATTTATAAGCGTTTTGAAAAATGGGGACATGGGGCAATGTCCTCATAAGTCACCTTCTCCTTGTAATACCTGTCATACCCATGTCATTATACAAATTTATGTTCTCATATGTCCAAAAACACGCACTCACTCACTCGCTCACTCACACACACACACACACACACACACACTCACACACTCACAAACACACACACGCTCGCTCGCACGCACGCACGCTCGCTCGCTCGCTCGCACACACACTAAATATACACTGATAAATGAGGCCCCTGGAATTTTATTGTGCAGTATATGTACGAACCCTGGTATTATTGATATACCTTTAATTGTTAATAATGTGAGTTAGATTTTATATTTAATATTAATGCCATTTTGATTGAAAGTTTTTGTAATTTTGTGTTTGGTCAATTGTATTTTATTTTTCATTATTTGTGTTTATTTTTTATATTATGTTTGTGTTAATATTTATTTTGTGTGTGTGTCTGCAGGTGGGCGAGGCGCTGGCGGACTGCAGGAAGCAGCTGACGCGTGTGGTGGCCGTTCTGCAGGAAGTAGCAGCGGCAGGAGCTCAGATGATCGATCCGCTCGCCGAGCCAGAGGGACTGACGCCGCTGAAGATAGAAGACGTGATGTTCAAAGCAGTGGATCAGGTACACACACACTCACACACACACACACACATGATCACAATATAACACAAAGCTAAAGAGACTATATTTGGATATTTAAAATTAGTTCATGAAGGTTATGAATAATTCAGCAAGTATGACAATACAATTTGCATCATTGAAGTTGTTTGTTTCTTCTGTTTCCAGATAATTCTGCCATTGTGAATCAGGTGAACATTGAAGATTTGAAGCAGATGAAGGTAAAACATTCATATACACAGTATTGGATTAGTTTGTTTAGGATTCACTGATTCGTTTTGATTTCTGCATTTCACTCTTTGTAGTTTCGCTGGTTGTAAAGTGTCTTTTTTGAAAGAATAAACCTCATAAATCCCACAAATCTCTTTTCTCTAGACCTTCATTAAACTGATGAAGAAGCAGCAGAAGGAACTGAACACACTAAAGAAACGACACGCTAAGGTCAGTGACACTGTCAGACCATCATTAGAACGCTGTTTCTTTCTGGAAGGATTCCTGTCCGCCGATGAAATGATGAACGCGTCTTCTGCTCGCAGGAACACAACGCCATGCAGAAATCACACTGCACGCAGGTGGACAGAATGGTGGCTCAGCATGACAAGGAGAAGTTCTCGCTGGAGAAGCTGCTGGAGAAGGCCATCAAGAAGAGAGGGTGAGTGAAGCATGATGGGAAACATCATCTCAGTCAATCAGTCCTGATGTTATTGTTCTCTGTTTTAGTGAAAACAACTGCTCCGAGTTAAAGAAGGAGACTGCCATAAAGGTTGAGATGCTCACGACAGACCATAAAGAAAAGGTACAGAAGACAGTCCCATCATGCTTTGTGTCTTATTTACTCGCCCGTGGAGCATTTGACCATATTACACCCTAACAATGACAAAATCACATGCTCTGATCGGACTGGCTTCAGCAATTAGGCAGGAATCAGTATAAGAATAAGCTTCAGTAGGTTTCTTTACATGCACTAATTTTCATAAATAATTCCGAACTGATTTCAGTTTTTGAAAGTTCTGTTTATATGAAGCCTAAACTTTACAGTCTGATTCACATGTTAGTTTTCAAGTGCATTACCTGAATTCTGAACAAAACTTGAGCGCATGCAAAACCACTGTGAAAATGTCACTGGAGCTCCTGCCAATGTAATTGTTTTAAATGGCATCTAACAGAAAAAAAATGACTTTTGATTGATCAGATTTAATTGGCAGTTAATCAAATCCTAAATGTTCTAGATATTTCTAGTTATGCATCAGTCTAGATCCTGTGCTTTAGATCTTTCTGAAGACACTTGAAGTCATGATTGACCGCTGATGTACTTATGTAAACCCCAGCCGTCTGTGTTTGAATGGTTTTTATTCACAATAGAGTTTGTCAGCAAGCGTGTCTGTTTTGCTGGTGTTCCTTCCTCTCAGGTGAAGGACATGGTGGCGCAGCACACTAAAGAGTGGTCAGAGATGATCAACTGTCACAGCACAGAGGAACAGGAAATGAAGGACGCCCATGTGACGCAGCAGTGTGAGCTCCTCAGGAAGCTGCTTGCCAGCGTTCAGGAGCAGCAGACACTGCAGCTCAAGCTCATCCACGAGCGGTGAGAGACACGACCGACACACGTGTGTTCACTGTACGCTAAACTACCATCACTACCATGACTATCATCACTGTCATCACTACCGTTACTATCGTCACTACCGTCACTATCATCACTGTCATCACTACCGTTACTATCGTCACTACCGTCACTATCATCACTGTCATCACTACCGTTACTATCGTCACTACCGTCACTATCATCACTGTCATCACTACCGTTACTATCGTCACTACCGTCACTATCATCACTGTCATCACTACCGTTACTATCGTCACTACCGTCACTATCATCACTGTCATCACTACCGTTACTATTGC
>NW_015630970.1:226024-227527 GCF_001515625.1 Sinocyclocheilus rhinocerous
CACACACACACACACTCTCACACACACACACACACTCTTACACACACACACTCTCACACACAATTTCTGTTAAATTAAGCACATAAGAAAAGTGAAACCAACCTTAGCGTTTCAAGCACACCGGTGTTGTCCGCAGTGTTGTCTTTGGTGGGCGGGAGCTGCTGTGGGAGCGCGACTAGATACTGCAGTTTTTGCGAGTTTTGTTTTTTTGGTTCGGCAGAATTTGTTCAGTCGTGACACGTCAATCGTTAAGTGTGTATCAGCTAGTCGTGTAGTGTGTGCCCAGCTTTATTGTTGTTTTAATGATGTGTGATCTGACATCGAGTATATCGCGAAATCAGTGTGCATTTATTAGTCTATGAAAATTCAAGGAATTCAAAATTGACGAATGAAAAAAATGCCTCTGTATGTTTTTTATATTTATATAACTTAATATAGGCTAGTTAATCTATATCATACAAAGAGTGCCGTTTTTTTCTCTCTGCAGATATCAGCATAACAAATGTAATAATCATGTTTAATAAAGTTAGCATTACGTAATTTTAGACACTATTGCCTGTTTTTGCTCAATTTTGCCAACGAAAATAGTTGCAAACAAAGATCACAGCACTGTTTTGCTTATACTGGTTACTTATTGAGTGGATCAGCTTTTTGAACAAATCGGCTGAATGAATGATTCAGTGACTCACTCATTAACACAGTCAAATGCTTTGTTCCTGAATGAATCAGCTGTTTGAATGATTGGGTTAAATCTCAATGACTCACACATTTACAGCTGTCACCTACTGGCGGTTTTAATTTCACATTTCAACTATTTTTTTCATGTTTTAAATCATTTCAGTATTCAGTATTTTATGTTTAAAACAAAGCATTATTTATGCATTTGTAACTGCAGGTTAAATGCATCCATTTCCCCTCTGAGCTACATTAAACTGTGTAAATACATCTAAATATCACTTCAGATGCAGATTCTAGAAATGTTTTCTTATGTTGTGATTAGGGCTAGGAAAATAAATCGATGCATCGCGAATCAAGAAATGATTCAGCATCGATTCTGAGTTTTTCCGAATGCATGGCGATTCTTTCTCGAGTCGATTCTGAGCATAGTTTTGAACAGCAGATGGCACTGCATGCTTTAGAAACAGCTGTACTCTGTTTGTTTCCAAATCCTGACACACACTTAAACCTAAAATAATCATTCATAAAATTCGAAAAGGTTGAATCGAATTACAAGGGTGTTCACAGTGGGCTTTTCGACAGCCCTGAATGTCAGCGGAGACCAGGACAACTAGATGAGCCCCAGAGACAGATCCCCTGTAAAGACCTTGTCTCAGACGACCACCGGGACAAGACCACAGGAACCAGATGATTCCTCTGCACAATGTGGCTTTGCTGCAGCCTGAAATTGAACTGCTGGTTTCGTCTGGCCAGAGGAGAACTGGCCCCCCAACTGAGCCTGGTTTCTCCCAAGGTTTTTTCTCCATTCCGTCACCGATGGAGTTT
>NW_015630970.1:228479-232173 GCF_001515625.1 Sinocyclocheilus rhinocerous
TTTTTGTATTCTATCTGTTTTCTTTTTATTTATTATACAATTAACAAAAGCAAAAAAGGCCTGTAACACTAGCTTGCTCTATTCTTTTTCTATTTTGTTTTGTTTTTATTTATTATATAATTTAAAAAAAACTTGCTACGTGTACTGCATTAAGCAAACTGAGACTTGTTATAGCACTTGTATATCATTGCTTTCTTGTTGATTTTGATTGCTTCTGTCCTCATTTGTAAGTCGCTTTGGATAAAAGCACCTGCTAAATGACTAAATGTAAATGTAACTGAACACAATCTTGCTACTAAAACTATGTAAAAAATGTTTTTACATATATTTATTTGCTCCTTTTTCCATTTAGCATTTTCTTGTACTTTTACTTTCAATACGCAAGTACGTTAAGTCTCTGTGTGTTTGTGTGTGTGTGTTTGTGTGTGTGTGTTTGTGTGTGTGTGTGTGTGAGGGCAGGTGTATGGCGCTCATGGACTCAATGCGTTCGAGTGTCTGCGTCAGTCCTGCGCCGCCGTCATCGCCACCATGAACAAGATGTCCACCGTCATGCAAGAGGGAGAATACGACGCGGAGCGGCCGCAGCGTCCGGTACACACACACACACACACACACACACTGATGCTAACGATCGCTCAATCCCATGATGCCGCTGCTCTGTCTGATGCGCTGTGTGTCGTCTGTGCAGCGTCCGCCAGTGGAGATCCGCGCCGCTGCTGTCAGAGCCGAGATGACCGACGCAGAGGGTCTGGGAAACAAGCTGGAGGACCGAGAGACGGTCATCAAAGAGCTGAAGAAATCCCTCAAGATCAAGGTCAGATCGCAGAAAACTCATCGCTTCCGTCTTTGTGACACATTAGAAACAAATAAAAATGTACATATACTGCGGGTACAGAACGTCATATATATATTAAAATCTGAAATCTGTATGTGCCGCAGCGTCCGGTACACACACACACACACACACACACACTGATGCTAACGATCGCTCAATCCCATGATGCCGCTGCTCTGTCTGATGCGCTGTGTGTCGTCTGTGCAGCGTCCGCCAGTGGAGATCCGCGCCGCTGCTGTCAGAGCCGAGATGACCGACGCAGAGGGTCTGGGAAACAAGCTGGAGGACCGAGAGACGGTCATCAAAGAGCTGAAGAAATCCCTCAAGATCAAGGTCAGATCGCAGAAAACTCATCGCTTCCGTCTTTGTGACACATTAGAAACAAATAAAAATGTACATATACTGCGGGTACAGAACGTCATATATATATTAAAATCTGAAATCTGTATGTGACAATCTCTCAGGGTGAGGAGCTGAGCGAGGCGAATGTTCGTCTGAGTTTACTGGAGAAGAAGCTGGACACGTCGACGAGAGACGCAGACGAGCGCGTGGAGAAGATCCAGACCAAACTAGACGAGGCTCTGACTCTGCTGAAGAAGAAGGAGAAGTACGAGTCTCTCTGCTGATATCAGATGAGCCAGGTGTGAAACGCTCCTCATTTAAAGCGTTTAATGAGTGCTGTTCGCTGTCTGCAGGGAGTTTGAGGAGACGATGGATGCGCTGCAGGCCGACATCGATCAGCTGGAGTCAGAGAAGGCGGAGCTAAAGCAGAGGATCAGCAACCAACCACGAGCCACCGAAGGTTTCCGTGGACCGCAAGCATCTGGAATCGCCTCGATCGTCACGGGAACCGCTACTGGTAAACACACACACACACAAACAAGGTTATTAACTACCAGTGTTTGGGGAAAGTTACTTTTAAAAGTAATGCATTACAATATTGTGTTACTCCCTAAAGAAGTAACTAATTACGTTACTTAGTTACTTTTTTATGGAAAGTAATGCGTTACGTTACTTTTGCGTTACTTTTTAAATCTGCGCTGTGTATCGACTGACAGCTCTTGTGTTGCCATGTTGAGAGAAATCGCGAGTAAGTGCAGCGGCGTTGTGTGCGCTGTGTGAATGTGATGCTTACTGTAGTTCTAGACTAAATATGAACAAAAACAGATTCTGTATTCCTCAAAATGAATAAAAACAGTCAAATGCAAACTCAGAATATTATACAAACCTGCAATAATTAAATGTTAAATAAGACAAATATCATTTATTTAATCCCATTTGAAAAAGTAACTCAGATATTTCCTTCTAAATTAAAAAGTAATGCATTACTTTACTAGTTACTTAAAAAAAGTAATATGATTACGTAACTTGCGTTACTTGTAATGCGTTACCCCCAACACTGTTAACTACAACTAAACATTTCCTTTACATGAAATATAATAAATGTTAACTGAAAGAAAATATAACTTAATTTATCTGAAATAAAATAATTTTTTCATTTGAAGTGCTAAAATAACTAAAACTAAATAAAGTAAAACTAATAAATAAAAACTATATAGACATGTTTTAAAACAAAAAATCAAAAACTAATAAAAAAGGCAGAAATACCCTTAAAAATGAACTAAAACTAAAGTAAGAACAGAAAAATAAGAGTAAACTTTTAAAATTAATGAAAAATAAAATAACACACTGACACACACACAACAGGGTTACTATAGATAACGTCTCGGTTACGTATGTAACCCTCGTTCCCTGAAGGAGGGAACGGAGACATCATGTCGGTGACCGACGAATTGGGATCTTGTTTAGAGAGACCAATCTACTTCGAGCGTAAACTAAACGAGCCAATGCACATTGGCATGCGATGATTGCATCCAGCTGCCGCTGATCACAGCGTGAGCATTAAAAGGCAGCAAATGCAACGCATACCAGGTTTTCGCTCAGCAGCCGTGGCGACGGGACGTTCCCTTTCAGTCGGTCACTCTCAACGTCACGTCGGTGACCGACGAATTGGGATCACTACCAAAGGGCCACAGATACTGCCCCTTCCAGTGTCCTGTAGTAGCCTCCTGCGCCCCTTCTTTTTGGTGTAGGCCGGGGCTCGCAACAAGAAGACCCGTCACTGTTGTCGTAGCACTACCCACTCAGTGTGATTGGATAACACTGGGAAAACGTATCCGTTCCACTCGGAACAGGAACGTTGCGGAAGCCCCATCCTTACCGAAGGAGGTTTCGGAAGCACTTACACATATGAACAACCGTTTAGGTGCATATGGAAGATTAGAGGTGATTATAACCCTCTTGGAAATGGCAGAAGTCTGCCGGGGAAACACGGGCTCTGAGGCTATACCGTGGACTTTACACATATGGGATCCACTTAGGTCTCTACATATGGAACCAAGCCATCTACCGGTTCTCACGAATTCATCAAGTGAGGGCCTGGCGCCGGACATTCCACCACGTCTGGCTGCCGAGAGGATGGAGGAGCTCGACAGGGTCTACAGTACAGACACTCTGCAGCAGTTTTAGCAAGCTGACACAAAACCAGGGCCTCTCAGTGCTTCTACCCGTTTGAGGTGAGAACACAGGAGGATACCGGCTCCACACGAACGCTATAGAATCTAGCGAATGTGTTGGGGGTCGCCCAGCCGGCAGCTCTACAAATATCTGTCAGCGAGGCGCCACGAGCGAGCGCCCAGGAGGATGCAACACTTCTAGTAGAGTGAGCTCGCAACCTGAGCGGGCAGGGCACACCCTGTGCCTGATAAGCCAAGGTGATGGCATCCACTATGCAGTGGGCCATCCTCTGCTTAGAGACGGCATTCCCCTTCTGCCGGCCTCCATAACAGACAAAGAGCT
>NW_015630970.1:232907-235298 GCF_001515625.1 Sinocyclocheilus rhinocerous
CTCTGTGACAGACAAAGAGCTGGTCTGAGGTCCTGAAGCTTTGTGTCCGGTCTACGTAGCATCTTAATGCTCGGACGGGACAGAGCAAAGCTTCCAGGGCTGGGTCTGCCTCCTCCGGGGGCAGCGCTTGCAGGCTCACCACCTGATCCCTGAAGGGAGTAGTGGGAACCTTGGGCACATAGCCGGGCCGGGGCCTCAGGATTACCTGGGAGTCAGCCGGCCCAAACTCTAGGCACGAATCGTCGACCGAAAATGCGTGCAGGTCCCCTACCCTCTTGATGGAGGCCAGTGCAAGCAGGAGCAGAGTTTTCATTGATAGAAACTTCAGTTTCACTGACTACAAAGGCCCAAATGGGCCCTGCTGTAGTGTTTTGAGCACTAGAGACAGGTCCCAAGAGGGTATAGAGGGGGGCCGGGGAGGATTTAACCTTCTCGCCCCCCAAAGAAACCTGATGACCAGGTCATGCTTCCCTACCGATTTCCCTTCCGCTGGGTCATGGTTAGCAGCAATCACAGCGACATAGACTTTAAGGGTGGAGGGAGACAGCCTTCGCTCCAACCCTTGCTGCATAAAGGAAAGCATGACCCTGATCAAGCATCTCCGGGGGTCTTCTCGGTGAGAAGAACACCACTCGGCGAACAGGTTCCACTTCAAGGCGTAAGCGTGTCTCGTAGACAGTGCTCTTGCCGAAATGGTGTCAACTACCTCCTGGGGTAGGTCACCTAGAACCTCCATGTCCCATTCAGGGACCAGACATGAAGTTTCCAGAGGTCTGGACGCAGGTGCCACAGGGTGCCCCATCTCTGAGTCAGTAGATCCTTCCTCAGAGGAATCGGCCAAGGAGGGGCTGTCCGGTCTACGTACCATCTCAAGGCTTGGACGGGACAAAGCAAAGCTAGGACTGGGTCTGCCTCCTCCGGGGGCAGTGCTTGCAGGTTCACTACCTGATCCTTGAAGGGGGTAGTTGGAACCTTGGGCACATAGCCGGGCCGAGGCCTCAGGATTACCTGGGTGTCAGCTGGCCCAAACTCAAGGCACGAATCGTCGACCGAAATGCGTGCAGGTCCCCTACCCTCTTGATGGAGGCCAGTGCAAGCAGGAGCAGAGTTTTCATTGATAGAAACTTCAGACCTCCTGGGGTAGGTCACCTAGAACCTCCATGTCCCATTCAGGGACCAGACATGAAGTTTCCAGAGGTCTGGACGCGGGTGCCACAGGGTGCCCCGTCTCTGAGTCAGTAGATCCTTCCTCAGAGGAATCTGCCAGGGAGGGGCTGTCATGAGGAGCATTAGTTCCGGGAACCAGGTCCGAGTGGGCAAATATGGCACCACAAACAGAACCTGCTCCTCGTCCTCCCTGACCTTGCACAGTGTCTGTGCGATAAGGCTCACTGGGGAATTAATTTTTTTTTTTTTACCATCTGGGGATGGAGTCTCCACTCTCCGGGGAGCACAGCTCGTGACAGCTCATCGGCTGCACGGTTGTGCAGGCCCGGAATGTAAATGGCACGAAGCGACCGCTGATGCTTCTGACTCCAGAGGAGGAGGTGGTGGGCGAGTTGCGACGGGAGCATAGACCACCTTGTCGGTTGATGTACGCAACAGTCACAGTGTTGTCCGTGCGGACCAGCATGTGCTTGCCTCGTAAGCGCCCTCTGAGACGGTTCAAGGCAATTTCCCTTCCGCTGGGTCATGGTTAGCAGCAATCACAGCGACATAGACTTTAAGGGTGGAGGGAGACAGCCTTCGCTCCAACCCTTGCTGCATAAAGGAAAGCATGACCCTGATCAAGCATCTCCGGGGGTCTTCTCGGTGAGAAGAACACCACTCGGCGAACAGGTTCCACTTCAAGGCGTAAGCGTGTCTCGTAGACAGTGCTCTTGCCGAAATGGTGTCAACTACCTCGTTTACACCAACAGGCCGGTGTGACTTGGACCCGGTGAGTGCCGCGTAGCCATGCCCACCTCAGGACTTGGCCATGGAGCCAGTGTTGAAGCGGTCTCATATGAAACAGCCCCAGCGGCGTGACTGCCGCTGCAGCTGCCATATGCCCCAGGAGCCTCTGAAACCGTTTCAGTGGGACCGCCGTCCTGCTCTTGAACATATTCAGGCAGTTCAACACCGACTGAGCACGTCCCTGCATGAGGCGTGCTCGACCAAATCCAACTCTTTCCCAAGAAAAGAGATCCTCTGCGTCGAGAAGAGTTTGTTCTTTTCCCAGTTGTCCTGAAGGCCCAACCAGCTGAGGTGCGAGTGCACCAAGTCCCTGTGTTTACACAACTGATCCTGAGACTGAGCTAGTATGAGCCAGTCGTCGAGGTAGTTGAGAATGCGAATTCCCTGCTCTCTCAGGGGAACAAGGGCTGCCTCCGCAACTTTCGTGAAGATACG
>NW_015630970.1:235441-263186 GCF_001515625.1 Sinocyclocheilus rhinocerous
TGCCCTGTTCTCTCATGGGAACAAGGGCTGCCTCCGTAACTTTCGTGAAGACACGGGGTGACAGGGACAGCCCGAAGGGTAGGACCTTGTACTGATATGCTCGTCCTTCGAATGCGAACCGCAGCAATGGTCTGTGGTGCGGATGGATCGACACATAAAAATACGCATCCTTCAGGTCGATCGCTGCAAACCAATCTCGGGGACGGATGCACCAGAAGATCGGTCGTAACCCACCGCCTTTCTTGGGTACAATGAAGTAGGGGCTGTAAAACCCCATCTCCATATCGGCTGGAGGGACCTATCGCATCCTTCGCCAGTAGGACTGCGATCTCCGCACGCAAGACAGGAGCATCGGCCGCCTTCACTGATGTGAAGCGGATGCCGCTGAACTTGGGGGGACGCCGGGCAAACTGAATTGCATAGCCGAGTCTGATGGTCCGCAGGAGACAGCGAGACGTTCGGGTAGCCAGACACCTAGACACCGTACAAGCTGGACCAGCGGGACCACCAACGTACGTGCGGTGGGGCAGCAAGGTGGAACGCAGGGACCCGGTCCATTGGGCGGACCAAAGGAGCTAGCAGCTCAGTGTCCGGCAGAAAAAGGTGCCTTCCACGACCTGGTAAGCCCTCTCATGCACCTCCGGGAAGAATGGCACCGGGGCGGGGCGCTAAGAACCAGCGCGGACCACCCCAAAGAACCAATCGTCCAACCTTGAGGGCTCGGGACACGGTGGAGATTTGCACTCGAGCCCTGCCCTCACGGCGGCCCGGGAAAGCATAGCCGTCATTTCCGGATCCGATTCAGGCATTGCTACAGTCCCAGAGGGCAGCAGCGCAGCCGAATCTTCCTCTCCAGAAAGCTCCGGCTCACCCTCCGATGCAGCGATCGACATCCGATCGTCGGGAGGAAAGCCGAAGGATACTGCTGGTACGCTCCTTGTAGAGGGCCCAACACGTTCCTTTGGCAGCTCAACTGGTTGCGGAGTGCAAGAGGAGCAATGGTCCCCGGGGGTTGGTTCCCTGGAGGATTTTCCATCACTGTTACCCTCAGACCACCCATGCTACTGCCTGAAGTAGCCCCCGCCTAACTGCCGCCATGACGAGAACTAGATCGAGGCAGAGGCAATGGAGCTCCGCCCCTTTTGAGGTAACTGAGCTTGGCCTGCAACTCTGAGATGGTCATCTTCCCGCAATGAGAACATGACTCATCCACGAACGCCACCTCCGTGTGCTTAATGCCCAGACATGTGAGGCAGTGTTCGTGACCATCACCCGACACCAGGTTACGCATCCAGAAACGCATGGGTGATACGTTGTCTGTAGCAAGACGCAACGCCATCTTTAAAAAGACGCAATGTTGAGTTTACCAGACGCAACGTCGTCTTTAAAAAGACGTACCCGTGAATGCTCTTTTAGGGAAAAAGCTCTTTCAGCGTGCTGAAGCGCACGGGAGATGGCCGCCTGCAACACAAACAGGGGGTAGTGTGTGTGCAACCCACTCGACACGGGAAACCACCACCGCTGGAGCGCCGTACCTCCAACACGAAGAGCTCTCAAAGAGCGCGCTGAACTCGTTCAGTCTTCTCTCAGTAGAGTAGTCAGGAGCAGAAAGATGTTATCGCTCGCCTCCGAAGCAGAAGCTGGTATGCTTTGCACCGGCTGCCTTTTTATGCTCACGCTGTGATCAGCGGCAGCTGGATTGCAATCATCGCATGCCAATGTGCATTGGCTCGTTTATTTTACACTCTAAGTGGATTCTCTCTAAGCGAGATCCCAATTCTTCGGTCACCGACGTGACGTCGAGAGTGACCGACTGAAAGGAAACTAAAATTAGAAAAACATTTTTGCTACTTGAAATAAAATAAACATTAACTGAAATAAAATTATTTGTAATTTCAGCTAATTGCCAAAACTAAATTAACTTAAATTAATAATTAAAAATAACTATGTAATAACTATATAAATAATTAAACTATGTAGACATAAAAAACGAACAAAAAAGTACTAAAACTTGAACTACAATTAAAGTGATAATAGAAAATACATAATTCAAATCTAATTTAAAAATGTAACAAAAACTTTGATAGTATATCAATTATACTAAAACACATTGATATTATTATAGTTAACTATAACTATGGCCATTAATACAGACCCTGGACCACAAAACCAGTCATAAGGGTCAACTTTTTTGAAACTGAGATTTATACGTTATATGAAAGCTGAATAAATATGCTTTCCATTGATGTATGGTTTGTTAGGATAGGACAATATTTGGTCGAGAACTATTTGAAAATCTAGAATCTGAGGGTGCAAAAAAATCTGAAAATCGCCTTTAAAGTTGTCCAAATGAAGTTCTTAGCAATGCATATTACTAATCAAAATAATCAAAATTATATATTTACGGTAGGAAATTTACATAATATATTAACACCTTTACTTAATACCCTAATGATTTTTGGCATAAAAGAAAAATCTATAATTTTTACGGTAGGAAATTTACATAATATATTAACACCTTTACTTAATACCCTAATGATTTTTGGCATAAAAGAAAAATGGATAATTTTGACCCATACAATGTATTGTTGGTTATTTCTACAAATATACCTGTGCTGCTTAAGACTGCTTTTGTGCTCCAGGGCCACATATTAGGGATGCACGATATTATCATCTAGTGTCATTTAGTTTGCAATAAAAAAAATCATTTTTTTTTATTTTTGTAGATATTTATAAAAAAAAAACTAATACAATTACTAAAACTTTAAAATGAAAGTGAAAACAGTAAATCTAAATAGAAATATGTGTGTTCAGGAGGAATGGCAGCAGGCGTGAGCGGCGTCTCAGGTGTAGTTCAGGTGGTGGACTCTCCTCTCCTCAAACAGCAGATCGACGTGCAGCGACTCGCCATCAAGCAACTGAAGAGTGAAAACTACAGACTGAAGGTCAGTGTGAGCCGCTCCACACACTCACGCACTCTCTCACACACTCACACACTCTCTCTCACACTCACACACTCTCACACTCTCACACACACACACACACACACTCTCTCTCTCTCTCTCTCTCTCTCTCTCTCTAGGTAACACTCCCTCTAGTGCTTAGTTGGTGAAGTGACAGTTGCCTCCACGGCGGATCGCAGTGAGCTGCCACGGGATCCAGACTGAATCACCTCAATCCATCACTAAGCCTAGCCATAGAATACTGACCCATCCAGCTAGCGAAACCCCAAAATCAGGTTGCTCCTCAATCTTTAAAGTAATTAACCGTTCCAAAGGCTGCCACACTAGATGTTATGACCCAGCTGCGCCCTCTACTCGGTAGGCCTTGTCATAACCCCTAACAGCAGTAAAAGGCTTAAACCTGCTCTCTCCTCTATCTCTCTCTGTGTTTTGATTTGTTGGTTTGTTTGTTTTTCATTTTGTTCTGTTTTGTTTGCCTAGAGACCGAACCTTTGAGAATCATCAGGGAAGGCTGAGTAATAGATTGACGACCCAAGCTGCCAAAGTCTTAAGACGATCACGCTGTCAACAATCTGAGTTAGATCCTGATGAAGCGCAGTGTGTTCTGATGAAGCGCAGTGTGATCTGATGAAGTGCAGTGTGATCTGAAGGTGTTTGACGGTGTGTGTGTGTTTGTCTCAGGCTGAAGTGTCGCAGCACGTCGTGTCGCAGCGGCCTGGAGCTCGTGTGTCGTCTGACTTCGCCTCGTTCCCCTCCGCCTCATTCGTCAAGGTAAGAGCGCACAAACACACTTCTATAGCTCCATGAGTGTGTTCCGGAATAACCCTGCAGACGTGTGTGTCTCAGGCCAAAGCGGAGCAGCAGAGCGGCTCGGTGCTGGTGGGGAAGGTGATGATTCCCTGCGCTCGCGGCGCGGAGCAGACGCACTGCCTCGTCCTGTCGCAGCAGCAGCTGCAGCGCGTGCATCACCTGCTCATGACGTAAACAATCCCACGCTCTCAGGAAACATCCGGCGCCAAAGACGCATTACTGTCTTCTGATCCTCCAGCGCCTGAAAACAGCCTTCATCTTTCTGACATGGGACAAAAAAGTAAAGTAATTGTGACTTATCTCACAATTCTGACTTTTTTTTTTCAGGATTGAGACACGTAATTGCAAAATAAAAATACCAAAAAGTCAGAATTGTCAGAAAATAGTTACATTTTTGTGGTGAAAAAAAAAAAACGGAATTGAGAGATGTAAACTCAGGATTGAAAAATGATATTCAGAGTTATATCGCAGACATTTTTCTGGTAATTTCGAGTTTATATCTCACAAGTTAGATTTGCAACAAAATCGTGGAAGATGTAAAAAGGAAGATGTATAAGGGATAAAAAAAAATGAATTTCAAGATGTAAACTCAGAATTACAAGAAACAGTCAGAATTGCGAGAAAGTAAGCCATAACTCTGAGTTAATATCTCACATTATTTTTACTTTTTTCCTCATAATTCTGAGTTTACATTTTTGTGACGAAAAAACAAAAAAAGTAAACAGAGTTGCTAGATGTAAACTCATAATTATGACTTTTTTTCTCTTGTAAGTTTGAGTTTAAATGTTGCAATTCTGACTTTTTCTGGCGATTCTGAGCCCAAAAGTCAGAAATGTAGTTAAAAAATGTTACATTTTTGTGGTGAGAAAAAAAAAAAAGCACTGTGAGATGTAAACTCAGGATTGCGGGAAAAAAAGCCAGAATTCTGAGTTATATCGCAGTCCTGACTTTTTTCTTGTAATTTTGAGATTATATCTCACAATTTAGAATTGCGACATAAAATCTTAGAGTTGGAAGATATAAAAATGATCAACAACAAAAAAAAACATTTTGTGGGAAAAAAAAGATTTTCAATAATTTACTTTTTTGTGGTGAGAAAAAAAAAAAGCACTGTGAGATGTAAACTCAGGATTGCGGGAAAAAAAGCCAGAATTCTGAGTTATATCGCAGTCCTGACTTTTTTCTTGTAATTTTGAGATTATATCTCACAATTTAGAATTGCGACATAAAATCTTAGAGTTGGAAGATATAAAAATGATCAACAACAAAAAAAAACATTTTGTGGGAAAAAAAAGATTTTCAAGATGTAAACTCAGAATTACAAGTAAAAGTCAGAATGGCATTTCTGAGAACGAAAGTCAGAATTCCAAGATATGAATTCAGAATTAGGAGATGTAAACCTGCAATTGTGAAAAAATGTCATGTTTTTTTTTTTTTCATGGTGGAAACGAAAAAATAGAATTGTGAGATGTAAACTCAGCATTGCGAAAATAATTATTCCTTTAACAGAGGAAGATTTACTCGAAGCTGAATCCATGCAGTCAAGCTTTAAAATAGTTTAACTTTTTATTAAGGTAATGCCATAACGCTTTCAATACTTTAAACAGTTCACGGATATCTTTGCTTCCATGCTTTGGTTTTCTATGTAGTTTAGTTCGTTTGGTTTCACATTTCATATAATGAGGCATCAAGGTTTGTTTCTTGTCATTTTATGAATAATCTTTTGGTGAAGGAAGTTAAATTGGTAAGTGTACTAACGCAGCGCTGTAGGAAAGAGATCAGTAGGTTTCGATGATAATCGTAGGTTTGCACCAGTTGCTCACTCATATATTAGCGCTTCATTAGAGTTAAAGGACCAATCAATCAAGAGCCACGACTATATATGAGGCACATCGTTTGAGCGACACTCATGATTTATGCAAGTCAGAAGCACAAGTGTGTTCAGTCACTCTTTCCTTATTTAACACCTTTTGCAAATGTTTTGTGACTCTTCTGATCTTCTCTCTAAATGATTTGCTTTCATTCTCTTGGATGGTTGGTTCAGTGTTTTAATAGTTTATGCATTTGACAGGTTTCTCAAATGAAACGATTGCAATAAAGTTGAAAAAAAAAAAAGTTTTTTGTTTGTGCTTGAATTTTTTATCCACTCAATATTTAACTTTAACAAAAATAATGCACAGTATCCTGCTGTCAAACTCATCTAAAGCTTACTTTTGATAACACAAGGTTTCTGTGAGTATTAAAAAGTCTTAATTCTTTCCACAAATTAAGGCCTCATGAATGCATAGTCATATGCTTAAATTCATAAAGTCATGACATTAAATGTTGCATGCACTGCAAAAATCGAATATCTTCCACAGTATGTCTGTATTGTTTTACTATACAAATCGTTAAACATCAAGGAAGAATTACTGGAGAAGCTAAATGAAATTATGAAGTTTTGTTTTCTGAGAAATTGAACAAAAATGAGTTTCTGCTTAAAACAAGGACAAATATCTGTGAATGGGGAATGAAAACTTGTTTTCCCTTTCAGTGGAGTTGATTTTTAGAGAGCGTATTGACATAGTGTTCCATTACATTTATTCCTTAAATTTTCTGTATTTGGTCTGAAGTCTTTTAAGACCTAGAAAAATGCATGCAGAAACCTTGATAAAAGAAATGCATAAATGTGTAAGATGTTTGCTAAATGCATAAATCTAACGTAAATGTACAGGTGAAAAAATCCAGAAATATGATGCTAGAACAGACGTTTCAGATTTAGTGTTTGAGAAAAAAAAGTTTATTTTCCCTTTTGTATGTGATGAAAGTGCTTTAGATTGACTGTGCGTTAAGTGTGCAAATCACAACGAGCAGCAACAGCATTTAAAATGAAACGATTAACAAAAGGAGCATTCTGAAAATGTTCATTGGTTTAGGATAGTTAAAATCATAGCATGTGATTTAAGTGCCAGCGTTCCAGCGTGTTAAACAGATTCCTCAGAAAAAGGCGCTGAAGAAATCGAGTTTCTCGTCTTCAGTCTCTGCATCGGCGCAGAACGGAGGAGGAATTAACTGCTCCAGGTCCTCAATCCCCTTCACCGCATTAAAATAGCTAAAAAAAATGAACATTATGACTTAATTATTACTACGGTCAGAGAAAACTCTGCAGTGATTGATACAGATGCATAAAAACATAGTGTAAAATTTGCTTTTGTCAGTTTATTTTTATGCCTCTTATCATATATGAACAGTGGCTTACGTTGTGACGATCCAATCAGTCCTTGCACTGTAGTAAAGCATCGACACTGGGACGCAACCGAACTCTGTGACTGTGGCCAGATATTTACCTGGGGAAAAAAATCATTAACTAAATGCATGCAGTGATTTTAACTGTACACTCCACTACAGAACTACTGTAGATGAAACATTAATCAGCATTAATGCATTGCTCATCTAAAACACTTCTGCTGGAAACCGTATTTGCAATGTTTTTCACTTTGTAATGTGACCGATTTCCGAGAAGCAGTATAAACAATAAAACAGAACTTGTAGGATGCGGTTTGATTTCATTGATCAGGAACAGGTTAATCTGCCTGAAAATGGTTAGAAAGTTGCATCTTGTTTTATAAATGTAAAATCATTCTGCATCTTACAGATATGTTTATTAAATATTTATATAATAGATTTAATAATATAAAAATAAAAATACAATATTTTTTATATTATTTTATTGTTTCTTTAAATACAATTTAAATATTTTTATTTAATTCATTTTATGATTATATTTCATTTTATAATTGTTTCATTAATAGAAAAACCTCTTAAATGCATCATACAGATATTTATTTTTATTATAATTTTTATTTATCATTTTATATCATTTTTAAAATGCATTTTAAATCATGTTTTATTCCTTATTCAACTTTATGACTACAATTATTTTATTTATTTTTCTCACAAAATGCGTTGCATCCTGTTTTATTAATGGCAAATTATCTTAAATACAACCTGCGTCCTACAGATATTACAATTCTAATTTTATTAGAACTCATTTCTGTTACTAGTTAAAATCCACATGACATTCACCTCCAGTCTCAGGTACGTCTCCCGTCCAGGTGTTGACCAGCAGACCTTCACCAGGCGCTGATGATCCTCCCAGAACTACCTGTGACTGCAGCGAGGCATTATGGGGAATGTGTAAGGGGTGGAGAGGATTCTTCTGACACGTCCGGTTCCTGTGGTCGATGATATAAACTACACCCTGAGCAAATAAATGAAGAAAGCATTAGAAACACACATTTAATTATATGACAGTATGTCTGGAGATAGGGAAGCCCATTTCTGTCACGTAATAAAAAAACAATGTTTGGGTAAATCATAATTATTACTTAAAGAGTTTTATAATTATGAGATAATTGATATGATAACATAAAAATTCATAATTATGAGATAAAAAGTCAAATTATGAGTCAATTACGAGATAAAAAGCCAAAATTGTGACCAGTCATAATTATGAGATAATTGATATGATGACATAAAAACTCATAATTATAAGATAAAAAAATTGAAATTCTGACAGTCATAATTATGAGATAATTGATATGATGACATAAGAAGTCATAATTATAAGATAAAAAAAATTGAAATTCTGACAGTCATAATTATGAGATAATTGATATGATGACATAAGAAGTCATAATTATAAGATAAAAAAAATTGAAATTCTGACAGTCATAATTATGAGATAATTGATATGATGACATAAGAAGTCATAATTATGACATAAAAAGTCAAATTATGAGTCAATTATGAGATAAAAAGCCAAAATTGTGACAAGTCATAATTATGAGATAATTTACATGATGACATAAAAAGTCATAATTATAAGATAAATAATTGCAATTCTGACATAGTCATAATTATGAGATAATTGATATGATGACATAAAAAGTCAAAATTATGAGTCAATTATGAGATAAAAAGCCAAAATTATGACAAAAAGTCATAATTATGAGATAATTGATATGATGACATAAAAAGACATAATTATAAGATAAAAAGTAAAAATTATGAGTCAATTATTAGATAAAAAGCCAAAATTATGACAAGTCATAATTATGAGATAATTGATATGATGACATAAAAAGTCATGATTACAAGATAAATAATATGACAAAAAGCCATAATTATGGGATAAAAAATAAAACATGACCTAAAAAGTCAATTCTAAACAAGTAAAAATCATGAAAAAAAAAGCCATAACCATGAGATAAAAAGTGAAAATTGTCAAAAGTCCTAATTACGATATAGGTAAAATTATAATTTGAGTCATAATTATAAGATAAAGTCAAAAATATGAGTCAGTTACGAGATAAAAAGTCAAAATTATGACAAAAGTAAATTACAAGACAAGTAAAAACAATGACATAAAAAGTCAATTATAAGATAAAAAAGTCAAAATTCTGACAGTCAATAGAGATAAAAAGTCATGATTATGAGATAAGTAGAAAATATGACAGTCCATTGAGATAAAAAAGTTAAAATTATGACGTCATAATTATGAGATAAATTAAATTCTGACAGACATAATTATGATAAAAAAATAAAAAATTATGACATTAAAAGTCAATTGAGATAAATCGACATAACATAAAAAGTCATTATGAGATAAAAAGTCAAAATTACAACAAAAGTCATAATTATCACAGTTATGAGATAAAAAAGTAAAAATTACAACAAAAGTCATAATTATAAGATTAAACGTTTAAATTATATGAGTCAATTATGAGATAAAAAGTCAAAGTTACGACAAAAAAAAATGGCATAGCCATAATTATGGTAAAAGGTCAAAATTATGATAAGTAAATTATGAAATAAAAGTCACAACTGTGACAAAAATCATTTTGACATTAAAAAGTCAAAATATTACTTTAAAGCCATAATTATCAGATAAAAGTCAAGATTATGGCATAAAAAAAATCATAATTATGAAATAAAAAGTCAAAATTATGACAGTCAATTGACAAAAATGTTAAATTAAATCATAAATTATTATAAATTATATGAATCTATTAAAAGGTTAAAATGTTGAAATTATAACAAGTCAATTATGAGAGAAAAAGGCATAATTATGATAAATAATTATAATAACAACGATAATAATGATGACATAAAAACAGTTTTGGTTCAGTTAACATCTGGTGAATTTAGTAAATGTTTATTTAGATACTTTGTCAATATTTTACTCAATTAAATGTCAGAGTGCTCAAACTTTAACTTCAGCACATTTTCTGTGTAGTTTGTACACTTTCCTATGAATTTAAATTACATGTATCAAACAAGCCGCATGTTTTCGAATGATATTGTCTATATATTGAAGCTGCATTGATGCGGATGTGGAGTGAATGACTCTTGTTCCTGTAGGGCTGATATTTCAGAGGTTTGTGTTTGTTCATGAGAAACCTAACTGTAGTTCCACATCGTGTTTGTGCTTCACCTCTCGAAACAGGAACAGCAAATCCACATGGAACGATTTGCTCTGAACTTGACCAGACTCCCATAAACGGATGTGCTGGCCGAAAGCATCATAACGATTATACACATTATACAACAAGTCTTACATGCTTTTACAATGAACTGCTGGTGAATCTCAGTGAATGATACAATCAAACCGAACAATGGTACACAACTACAGACCAGTCATCATGCAAGTAGATTCGCAATGCATCATGGGAGTGGATGGTCATTAATGAGCTCTTCTTTGCTGACGTTTAATATGTCATAACTCGTTCAGGATCATAACTCACCAAGCTCATTCTGCCGGAGAGCAGCGGTGGAGTTCCTGTAACACAGACCACATGATTTACTTCATGCAAAACATTCATGAACACGTTTACAGTGTAGATTACTTACTAATTGTAATCCGCTACTGATTCCAAATTACATGACAATAATTGTAGTTAGTAACGTAATCCATTACATTACACATTTTAGGTAATGTAATCAGACTACTTTTAGATTACTTTCGACCTGTCTCGTTTATCACAAGCTGGGCAGATTACTTACTAATTGTAATCCACTACTGATTCCAAATTACATGACAATAATTGTAGTTAGTAACGTAATCCATTACATTACACATTTTAGGTAATGTAATCAGACTACTTTTAGATTACTTTCGACCTGTCTCGTTTATCACAATGATTTAAATAAGATAACCTTGTACCATATTGATATAAAAACTACAAGGAGTAAGAAAATATATTTCATTCCTTGTATTTAACATCACGAAGTGAAGTTATATTAATTCAAGGTTTCCCAAACTGGGTTTGTGTGAAAAGCTAATAATTAATTAAATCTTAAAAATGTAAAATTAAAATCATTTTAAAATCAATCAAAATTAACAAAAATTTAATATTGTATTTGTTTACCTGCCTGTCATGTGACCATAACCAACGTCAGAGAGCCATGAACATACAAGCGTGATACATAATTATTAAAATATTTATTTTAAAATCTTGAAGTAAACATGTTATGTGAAAGAGAATCAGAAAAGTTTGTGAATTTTAATGTGTTTGAAAGAAAAGCCTTCCAAAGACATAGAAATACATGGTTAAATAAGCTACAGAGTGATAATTGTTCATCAATAGTTGATGTTAAATGCTGAAAGGATTTTTGTAAATCCAGTGTTTAAATGCTGTGTAGCACCTGATTAATGACTGATCTCTGAGTGAACGTCCACAAAACTGAAGACTTGTGTTTAAGGTCTGTTTTACTGCACATGCACAACGTTGTTTTCTTACATGAGAGATCAGATTACAGACGAACTGAAGTTCATGATAAAAACTGCTTTAAATGCTTCAACATGTTTCCGTATTCATGATGTATAAACTAGCTACTAGTAACAATTGTACGTCATACACCACTCATTTCAATTAAAGCATAAAAAATGCTCTGTGATGAAATATAGTGAAAAAACAAATATATTTACATTGATCTTAAACACATGAATTTCAGCACTGTCTCAACAAGCATTGCTAGTTACTATTGTTACCTAAAACTGAACAAATGTTTGAAATAAACCAAACAATATCTGACATAAAACTATTTCAAGCACTTAGAACGCAGTACAGAAGACGTACAGCATCGATGCGGCATCTGTGCAGAGCATCTTCCAGTCATTTCTGTTCAGATTCCGCCGCCTGCTCTCAGGAGAACATGTGTGGATCATAAGAGCTCAAATCAACACCAGCTCTGAGACCATGAGAGATTCGAATGCTTTCATTTAACATCCACTGGTTATTATTCCATATGCTGTGTGTTTACAAGCACTTTCTGTTGCATCAGTCTCCTCAGGAGTTCTCAACCCGTAAACCAATTAATTTCCATAACTTTTCATTTGTGATTAATGCAGAAATCATTTGCTCAAGAAGCATTTATTATTATTTTTATTATTATCAATAATTTACAGTTTAGTACATTATAGAAATTATAGGGGGGTTATAGAAATTAATACTTTTATTTAGCAAGGATGCTTTAAATTGATCAAAAGTCATGATACAGATATTTATAATGTTACAAAAAATTTCTATTTCAGATAAATGCTGTTCTTCTGAACTTCCTATCCATCAAAGAAACCTGAAAAAAAATTATACTCAGCTGTTTTCAACAACAATAATGAGCAGCAAATCAGCATATTATACTGATTTCTGAAGATCATGTGACACTGAAGACTGGAGTAATGATGCTGAAAATACAGCTGCGCATCACAGAAATAAATTACAGTTTAACAGAGATTCACACAGAAAACAGCTGTTTTAAATAATACAATATTTCACAATATTACTGTTTTTGCTATATTTTGAATCAAATAAATGCAGGCTTGGTGAACAGAAGAGACTTCTTCAAAAACATTAAAAATCTTACTGATCAAACCCTTTTGACTGGTAGTCAAGAAGCAAAGAAGCAAAGGTGTATATATATATATCACATGACGCCGTGGCATTAATGATGACACTGTCATATGACTCTGTTTGATCATGTGGAACAGCATGCATTGCATCCAAAGGTTATTGATAATGTGTTACTAATAATAACAGTCACTTCCTCATTTCTCATATGTGACCCAGGACCACAAAACCACACACACACACACAAAAATAAGGGTACATTTTTTTAAATTGAGATTACATCATCTGAAAGCTGAATAAATCATCCATACGAGTTTTTATAACATTTTACTCCTAAAAACATGGTAAAAATGTGTTTGTTTCCTGTCTGTTGAAAGTATTTTCTGATTCATGGATTGATGAAAAGAGAAATCTAGAATCCCGTCTGGAAAAACCTTAATGTTTCTTTATGCATTTTTTAAAAAATCTTAATGCTATCAAAAAACTGATGATGTTTATTAAGAGATAAGTGAATTGAGAGACGCTTCTCAATAAGACGAGATAATTCTTCTCAGTTCTTTTTTTTATGATTTTCCCGCGGAATTGGGCTACTTTAACACTGTTGCCGCTGGTTGTTTTTCATGTCCGCGGGTTGAAGCGACTCCAATAACGTGATATTTAGCCCCTGGAATGCCAAATTTAGCAGGGGAACCCCACCAAAAAAACTTGTATTTTACCCCCAGGAACGCGACTTTTAACTGGGGACCCCCTCGAAATGCGATTGGGCTAGTTTTAAGTAGCGATTGGGTGGGTTTTCTTGTGAAAACCTGGCAACCCTGCCCTGGACGCCCATCAGTTTCCCGATGTAAACGCTGCTCTCCGAGCCGATCCAGACATCAGAGGCCTTCGAGTACTTCAAGACGATGGCATCTGCCAGATTAGACGAGGACATGTGCTTCTATCACAACCGTTCACCTCAATTTGCAGAGGAAACATCATGAAACATCATCTTACTAGGGCTGAAATAATAAATTCTAATTTTGCATTTAAAGAGTATCAATATTCAAATTATATTACTTGTACAGGAACCACAGTATTGGTACGGAAGAATAGTGATACAAGTGAAGGGACACAGCGTAGAAAGAAACGAGATACACATGCTATGCCTGATCGTTACAACGGGGATAAGACAATCAGTCCATGGACAACTCCAGGGGAAAACGGTTTCTTTACCGGAGTAGGGACTACCACTGCCTAGAACAAAAACAATGGTTTAGCATGGCAGGTTTTGTCACTAGGAAATGACACCGCTCTTGCACTAGGGTTAATTACAGAGGAATTGAAGAAAATGAGGGAAGCAGTTATTCAAAATAGACTGGTCCTGGACATTTTGAGCTCGGTCAAGTCCTCGGGGGAGTTTGTAAAATGTTGGGAGTATCTTGTTGTTTTTACATTCCAGATAATTCAGACAACATCACAAACAAAATAACCCACATGAAGGAGTCCATCCCGGAGCCAGAGAGAAACGACTCTTGGTTTAACTGGCTCAACAGTCTTTGGGGTGGATGGGAAACCTGGATTTTCAACACTGCCATACCTGTTGTTGTATTGATGCTGATTTGTTGTATATTTAAAAGGCATTTCAGTTAGGGGGGAAAAAAGCTTTTGGCTTCTCTCATGAGGCCACAAAGGGGCGCATCGAGCAAAATATTACTAATGCACGTTTATTAAAGCAATAAAATAGCATGACTATCTGTGAAAAAGTGCATAATGTTTATAAACCAAATATAGTAAATTATGTTGCTTAAACAATTATGAACAAACCCGCATCATGTCTGCATAGTTCAATACAAAGGGACAAAAGCCAATCACAAAGAGTACTTTTTCATTTAAAAACATGAGATGCAGTGGGATGGAAAAAAAAAAACGCTATAAAGTCTCGAGACATGTTTTTTAAAAGGTGAACTTACATTAATTTGCATGGCTTTCTAAACATGAGGCTCTTTTGTGCGAGACGCGAGTGCAACGGTACTTGAAGATGCTGATCTGTCCTTTCTTTCTTGTGTGTTAATTCAAGACGTTTTACGTTAGCGACGGGGCTTATAGAGAGTTTTTGCCAAGAAGAACATGATGCGGAGCTATCGCAGAGGGAAAGCGAAGAAGTCCTTCCACCTTTGGTGCAACCAACATTTGCATCGATGCTATCATGAGAGGGATCTGCAACGTCCTCCTTGGTTTCTATGTCTTGAAACACATTTCCATGAAGAGCCACTGCTGAAGGAACTTGAAGACGTTCCTGAGTTCTGGTTTTTCTGATTGTCTCTCCATTGGGTTTTTGATGTTTCCGATGGGTTGTCCTCAACATCTTCAGTTGTGGCGAGCTCTTGCATCAATTGGCATTGACTAGGGCTTCCATTGTTGTTTCTAAAGGTATTGGGAACAGATGGATTAGCACTACTTCGATTGCTTGGATTGACGATGTTTGCTTCTTGACTACCATTGCTGAAGTCATCAACCAGCTCATAAGATGCAAGGCTGCTTTGTTCATCAACAGTGCGACAACTTTGATTGACCAGAATTAAAGATGATCGGCTACCAGATGGATTCTCCTTGGAGGAAAACGGACGTGAATGATCTGCTTTCTGCATCTCCATTGCGAGAACTTCCATGTCTGTCTGGAACGCCGGTATACACTTTGCGTGATTCGAGCACGAACCACATCGAACGCCTTTCTCGAACGCCTCACAAACAGACTTGTGGTGCCTTCCAAAAACATCCAATGCCTTCGCAAAATTGCTGAGCATTAACAAGAGAGGCCCAAACTCCATTAAAAGGTAGCTGTCGGGAATAAAAGATTGCGAAACTTTTCCAACTTGAACAGCAACTTAATCTGCTGTATCTTCGCCATGATCTCGGTGCACAAAGTGAAATCTGCTCTAGCGCAGTAGTCAACAAATAAAGTCATGGCTTCCCGACAGGCGCTCATCGCTGAGATGATCGTTTCGGATGGGCCGAGCATCCATCTGTGAGTCGTGGCTAAGCAGTAAGCGGCTTTGAGGAGCGTGTGCAACTCCAGCTTGCTGGTGACGACGTCTCCTGTCATCTTTGTTAACAAGCTGATCTCAAAGGCCTCTTTAGCTAAAGCGCCGCTGATCCTCCACAGGGCATTTTTTTGAGAAGCTATAGGATAGTAAACAAATTCCCTGAGCGACCTGCAAAAGAGCATCAGGAGGTAAAATGATAAATACATCTAGTGTTAATAACTGGAATACCTGGCCACTAAACTGACACTTGCTTTGTTTACATGCACAACTTTTCTTTCAATTGGACTGAATTCATTCCGATTGATGAATCTGAATGTAGTGTTTACATGAACGCTAAATAAAGCAGGCTGCTGTGCATGTTTGCCATTTGAGAAATAAAATTCTTTGGTGAATCATAATTATGGCATAAAAGTCGAAATTATGACATATTAAGTCAAAACTATTTAAAAAGTAAAAGTCACGATTATGAGATTAAAAATCAAAATTGTGAGACAAAAAGTCATAAAATCGGACTTTTATGTAACATTTATGATTTTATGTCATTTCAAACTTTTATCTTAGAATTCTGATTTAGTGTCAAAATTTTGACTTTTTATATTATAATTTCACCTCTTTGTCAATTTTGAATTATCCCATGACATACTAAATTGTAACATTATGAGATAAACTGTGATATAGCTTTATAGCTTAGCTATAGCTTACAGGTAATAATTAGGCTACACAATTTAGATTTTGTGAACCAACAACATTACAACAGCATCAGAGCGCTGGATGTCTCAATTACGCATAACTTTATTTTAATATTAATCGAAATCGAAAACTCTACTGTTGCTGTAGTAAAGAAATTTTCATGTGCATCTGATTGGCAGATAAACCGTATACATATATATTTAATTGTTTGATCAAAATTATTGCTATAGGGACAATTTGGTAGTCGCTGGATATTGGTAGGGACAGCACCCCCCCGGAGATTATGAGATAAACATCAAAATTATGATAAACTAAGTCAAAAGTTAAACTTACTTGAGCAACCCTGTTACCAAAGTTGGGTCACATGATTGTTGTCACGACTTGTTGTCATGACTGCCTGTAATGCTTTAGATAAAAAAGTCACAGGACACCACATGAACTATTTATGGAACGAAACAAAAGGGAACATGATTCTGTTTATTCTTAAAAACTCAACTCATTGGTCAGAACGTACAGCGATCCATACTGACTGAACACAACATTTTGGACAGAGCTTTAAAAGCATTTATTTTTTACCATTCTGCGTGTGATATTACATTCAAACATATCCTTACCCATAATTCTATATGACTGTCCTCTTCATATGCCATCGTTTATTCATTTTTTTCCCCATAACAACATGAATTCGACATGGTTGGCGAACATGGCAATTAATCAAGTAAATATCGAATAAAATACCTAAACATCCTTGAAACAAGATAAATTTACTTGAGAAGCAGAACTGTGCAAGACAATGAAACATATTTACAGAGAATATATGTTTTGTCATATATAAGAGTTTATGTTGCATAATATTCAAAACAAGAAATGTCTAAAACAATTTGCCAGCAGGATGAAGAAAAGACATTGCTCGTAACTCAATGTGTAATAATTTTGCAATTTTTTTATGGCTAAAATGTTTAAGTAAATGTGTCTTATTAATATAGTAATTTCTCTTTCTCGCTAGTAAATATTTTTTTACCTGAAAACAAGACAAAAGTGTAATTAAAAAGTTATTCTGCATTATAGACTTTAAAAAAAAAAAGTTTCATATCACATTCAATCAATCAGGATTTATGGCTCATATAGTCTGATATAGTGTGAATAATGTAGCCTAATGTAAATCAGTGAGATCTTTATAACAGTGCAGCAGATACTGACACAAAATAATCTAAATATCAGTCATCACTCTATATCTCCAGTAATCTGTCTCAGTAAGATGAGATGTAAATGATCCAAACATATAATGCAGTGATTGAGAGCTGAAGAAATAAAGGCTCCTCAGAAGATGTGAGATGTTCTGGAGGCTTGTGAAGATCATTCCTCCGCTGAGGAACAGTGAAAGTAAAGCTTCTGGAAACAAACGCTCCTCAAAAGATCCTGAGGATCAGATTTGAGACTCTAAAACATGATTGATGGAGAATCAAGTAAAGCTGAGCTGCTTCAGTCCAGTAAGTGTTCATCTGGAGATATTACTGACGTTATTCTGACGCTTGATAAAAATCAGTCAAGATCTGACACGTGAAGCTCCAGCTGAAGCTGGATATTTGTACAATTAGGCTAATTAGATTGAGTGAAACAGGTTTAACAGCAGATTTTCGATGCTCTAGAGCACGTGTCATTTCATGTGGCCCGCGAGAGCATATTATTGTCTTAAAATAAAAAAATCTATGCTGCTTTATATCATAAATTATCAATATCAATATCAATATCAAGTGTGTATCAATAACACAAGTTTCTGTTTCTATCTGGCGTTCTATTTATACGCAGAAATGGACTTTGGTGTGCGTATGACAATGGTTAGTCAGGGGTGTGGGGTTTCTCCGTTGATGACGACTGTGTGGACGGCTCAGAGGAATAAGTGCGGACCTCATCAGTGGCTCAAGCACCACCGATGGACAAACACGATATTCTCCATTCATTTAACGAATTAAAAATCGATTGAAGCTTTCAGACATGACTTTCTTCTGCTTTTTCGAATGGAGTTATTTTAATGACAAATGTCCAGAGTAATTTATCAGTAAATTTGAATGAAAACAATACATTATAAAAATGAAAAACTTTTTTGGTTTTTGTTGTTGTTTTGCGATCAGATCAACCGGTAAACTCCTGGAATGTCTAAGGATCCAGAAAGTGAATGCATTCAAACAGTAAGTTCAAAACAGCGCTAATGAATGCAGAGAAAACACGGCCGATGTCATCAGAGATGGCGGACATAGGCTAACAGTAGCTACTCATGTAGGCCTACAGATGTCAGTAAAACAAAACAAAAATCAGCAAGCTTTGGTTTAAAAGCAGCAGTGTTTTATACTGGATGCTGGCTGAAGGTGTTTTAGATTAAGATTGTGCAGTAGTCAGTGGTTTAGTAATTCTGGAACAGTCAGGTCAAGGTAGCTCATTTAGTGGTATTGACTTGTGCTGTAAACTACTAAATGTAATGTAGAAATGTTCATTTTCTGTGATACAGAGTATCATGAAAAACGCTATACAAATGAATGTGAATTAAATTGCAAACCAGTAAAGCAGACTGGTTACATGTAATCTGGATTACGTATTCAGATTCCAAAAAATTAAGTTCTTGTGATTAGAGTAAATTACATTTTAAAACACTCAGAATCAGACTACAGTTACTTTTTATAGATTACACGATTACATATTATTCACACAATAGCAATACATTATTCATAATTTATTGATTCTCTCAAATTCCTCTTTTTCATCTTTGAAATGTTCCTTTCTAAAATAGCCTGCCGCTTGTACACACTCAGAAAGTCTTCCAGTTTTGTGGACATTGAAACAGAGATCAGTCATTAGTCAGGTGCTACACAGCATTTAAACACTGGATTTACAAAAATCATTTCAGCTTTAAAAAATGTTTCAGCATTTAACATCAACTACTGATGAACGCATTCATTTTTATTTGAATTATCAATCAGTAGGTTATTTAACCATGCATAGAAGTTAAAGTGAAGACTTTAATATGAATACTGGACACTGCGTGTCTTTCTTGGCTCATACAGTGAAAGTCAATGGGGTCCAACATTTTGGGGGGAACCACCCAGCTAACAAAAAATAAGAACGTTCACTAAAAGAACATTTTGCTAACATTCCCGCTGAGTAACAAAAATGTTATTCTGAGAACATTCAGAACTTTCTTTCTTGGTTATGTGAACATAAGAGAAACCATTAAAGGAATGTTCGATTGTAACATTTTGTAATCATTATGAGAATGTTACTTTCAATGTTCTCTCAACCATCTGTAACAAGTAGCAGGTTTGATACATTAGACGAACATCCAACTGAAATGTTTATCAAATCGTTCCATGAATAATGTTTTTGTGCTATTGTTTTGATGACTTTATTCAAGCCCGGCTTTAATATCAACTTTGAGCCAACATTCAATTAACGTTATTAGTACTGAAAACTTAAAGAGGACCTGTCAGAACGTTCTAGCTGGGTACTTAAATACAGTTGTAAATCCTAAAACCGCTGTGTGCTTTGAAAAACAAAAAACAAGTATGTTGCCAAGTGAAATACAATTCAGTTTTCAAGCACATAATCTCATGTTTGTTCTGCATTGTGTGTATTCAAGAATTGAAAGGCATAAACTCGTCCTGTATGCAACATGCTAAGTGTATTTCATTACATTACTATGACATTTTACTAACGTTTCACAACCTTCATTTTGTCAAATGCTTTGTTTTTGTGCATGTGCTAACTTCCTTTTAAATCAACACCACTTGCAATTTACTAACTAATGCAAACATTGATTTTTAAGTGAATGAAGCACAAATATTTGCTGGGCTGCAGTATATCGACTTTACTTTGCAAGGGGAAGCTATTTTCTGTGAATGTGCAGACTTCTGAATCTAGGTAAATAACTAAAAGAACTGCAGTGAACGCTAAAACTATTTGTGCTACAGGCCAGTTTGTTTATGATCGCGATAATGAATTTAAATGATATGATAAGAAATGCCATGCAGTTTGCAACATCGAAACACCGGAAGTCTCGCCCATTCAGTTACAAACAGCCGGCGTGCAGGTTAAAAATATAAGGTGGATACCGAATGAGCTGCTTGACTAGCGCCCTCTGCAGCGCTGTGTGCGTCATTACCTGCGTGTCTCCCTTAGGTCCGGTGGCTGCGCGCAGCTACAGCGACACCTGCTGACCGCTAATGCTTTCACATGCAGAAATCAGAACGACAGCATTTATAGTCATTTCCTTCAAAAAATAAAATAAAAACAATAATAATCAAATATAAATTACTGTTTAATATATTACACTTTTTACTTTTAAACCTCTTTTAAACTTCCAAACAACATTACATTACGAATAACGTGTAAACGGATCATTTTTTGAATAAATAACAACTAAACTTTACCGGTAAAATAATCGATTTTATACCAAATAAAAGTTCCAATGTATTTACCTTAATTATGAAAGCCAGACTAGTGCTTTGCGGTTCTCAGAGTAAAAACGCATGACAACAAATGTAAACCTGTCCTCGTGTAGAACTCCTCGCTGTTAGAGTCGGACGATCGTTGAGATACAGCTGCCTTATTAAAACTGACCATATACTAAAATATGTGTTGTGAACTTTGTTTATTTGTTTAGGTGAAGAAGTTTCAATAACACTACCGCGTTCTCTTCCGTGTCACGTGTCTGCCCGTCTCAGCCAATCACAGCATCGCATGACAAACAAACAACGCCGATCTAAAATAACACGTAAAAGATAAATATTTATAATGTAACGGGTCAAAAACCATTTAAAGTTACAAATACTCAGAAAACACCTGGCACCTGTTTTGGCTGAGATCAATAATAGCTGTAATATTCGGCGTGATCAACAGGTGGCTCCGTGGCGCAATGGATAGCGCATTGGACTTCTAGGCAAATCTAGCGATGACATTCAAAGGTTGTGGGTTCGAGTCCCACCGGAGTCGCGTTTTTTTTTCCACCATTGACTTCCAAAATACAAAACAATCCAGTTGGTTCTCAAGACATTTAACTTACAACGTAAAAAAGAAGATTCAATAGTAACTACATAAAAACATTAAGTAATAATTTTGCTCCTGTGTTCAGCTTTCTGACAAAAACATTAATAAATGCCTATGAACTGCTTTATGATTGCCTTGCACAGAAATCATTTCTACAAAATTTCTACAATATATATTCTCTGTTGTACTGTATTGGAGGATTTCATCAATTGACCAAAGACTAAAAAAAAAAAGAGTTAAAAGGAAATACTGCAAACTAGTCCATTTGTAATATAAATATAATAAAGCTTGGTTGATATTTGTTAGAAAACACATTGCAGATCCCAGGTCAAATGGATGTACATTGACTGACAGTCACCACTGATAAGCTACCACTAAATATTGTAGAAACTTAATTTGCTGTAAAGTTGCTTTGCAATGATTTGTATCGTGAAAAGACACTGCGTGTCTTTCTTGGCTCATACAGTGAAAGTCAATGGGGTCCAACATTTTGGGGGGAACCACCCAGCTAACAAAAAATAAGAACGTTCACTAAAAGAACATTTTGCTAACATTCCCGCTGAGTAACAAAAATGTTATTCTGAGAACATTCAGAACTTTCTTTCTTGGTTATGTGAACATAAGAGAAACCATTAAAGGAATGTTCGATTGTAACATTTTGTAATCATTATGAGAATGTTACTTTCAATGTTCTCTCAACCATCTGTAACAAGTAGCAGGTTTGATACATTAGACGAACATCCAACTGAAATGTTTATCAAATCGTTCCATGAATAATGTTTTTGTGCTATTGTTTTGATGACTTTATTCAAGCCCGGCTTTAATATCAACTTTGAGCCAACATTCAATTAACGTTATTAGTACTGAAAACTTAAAGAGGACCTGTCAGAACGTTCTAGCTGGGTACTTAAATACAGTTGTAAATCCTAAAACCGCTGTGTGCTTTGAAAAACAAAAAACAAGTATGTTGCCAAGTGAAATACAATTCAGTTTTCAAGCACATAATCTCATGTTTGTTCTGCATTGTGTGTATTCAAGAATTGAAAGGCATAAACTCGTCCTGTATGCAACATGCTAAGTGTATTTCATTACATTACTATGACATTTTACTAACGTTTCACAACCTTCATTTTGTCAAATGCTTTGTTTTTGTGCATGTGCTAACTTCCTTTTAAATCAACACCACTTGCAATTTACTAACTAATGCAAACATTGATTTTTAAGTGAATGAAGCACAAATATTTGCTGGGCTGCAGTATATCGACTTTACTTTGCAAGGGGAAGCTATTTTCTGTGAATGTGCAGACTTCTGAATCTAGGTAAATAACTAAAAGAACTGCAGTGAACGCTAAAACTATTTGTGCTACAGGCCAGTTTGTTTATGATCGCGATAATGAATTTAAATGATATGATAAGAAATGCCATGCAGTTTGCAACATCAAAACACCGGAAGTCTCGCCCATTCAGTTACAAACAGCCGGCATGCAGGTTAAAAATATAAGGTGGACACCGAATGAGCTGCTTGACTAGCGCCCTCTGCAGCGCTGTGTGCGTCATTACCTGCGTGTCTCCCTTAGGTCCGGTGGCTGCGCGCAGCTACAGCGACACCTGCTGACCGCTAATGCTTTCACATGCAGAAATCAGAACGACAGCATTTATAGTCATTTCCTTCAAAAAATAAAATAAAAACAATAATAATCAAATATAAATTACTGTTTAATATATTACACTTTTTACTTTTAAACCTCTTTTAAACTTCCAAACAACATTACATTACGAATAACGTGTAAACGGATCATTTTTTGAATAAATAACAACTAAACTTTACCGGTAAAATAATCGATTTTATACCAAATAAAAGTTCCAATGTATTTACCTTAATTATGAAAGCCAGACTAGTGCTTTGCGGTTCTCAGAGTAAAAACGCATGACAACAAATGTAAACCTGTCCTCGTGTAGAACTCCTCGCTGTTAGAGTCGGACGATCGTTGAGATACAGCTGCCTTATTAAAACTGACCATATACTAAAATATGTGTTGTGAACTTTGTTTATTTGTTTAGGTGAAGAAGTTTCAATAACACTACCGCGTTCTCTTCCGTGTCACGTGTCTGCCCGTCTCAGCCAATCACAGCATCGCATGACAAACAAACAACGCCGATCTAAAATAACACGTAAAAGATAAATATTTATAATGTAACGGGTCAAAAACCATTTAAAGTTACAAATACTCAGAAAACACCTGGCACCTGTTTTGGCTGAGATCAATAATAGCTGTAATATTCGGCGTGATCAACAGGTGGCTCCGTGGCGCAATGGATAGCGCATTGGACTTCTAGGCAAATCTAGCGATGACATTCAAAGGTTGTGGGTTCGAGTCCCACCGGAGTCGCGTTTTTTTTTCCACCATTGACTTCCAAAATACAAAACAATCCAGTTGGTTCTCAAGACATTTAACTTACAACGTAAAAAAGAAGATTCAATAGTAACTACATAAAAACATTAAGTAATAATTTTGCTCCTGTGTTCAGCTTTCTGACAAAAACATTAATAAATGCCTATGAACTGCTTTATGATTGCCTTGCACAGAAATCATTTCTACAAAATTTCTACAATATATATTCTCTGTTGTACTGTATTGGAGGATTTCATCAATTGACCAAAGACTAAAAAAAAAAAGAGTTAAAAGGAAATACTGCAAACTAGTCCATTTGTAATATAAATATAATAAAGCTTGGTTGATATTTGTTAGAAAACACATTGCAGATCCCAGGTCAAATGGATGTACATTGACTGACAGTCACCACTGATAAGCTACCACTAAATATTGTAGAAACTTAATTTGCTGTAAAGTTGCTTTGCAATGATTTGTATCGTGAAAAGCGCTGTACAAAAAAAAAAAAAAAAAATGAAAACGTGACTCTCCATGCAAATAACTAATTTCTTAGGTTTTTCAGTATTTGTGTAAATGCATTTGACATGCATCATTAGCTTAACAAATTCATGCATATGCAAACATGCGTGTGTTTGCATTAGTTGCTGCAGTAAAAACCACATGGGTTAATAAAACATCATCCGATCTCCTATCTGTCACTGTTTTAAACGAAACAAATAAAGAGGAGAGTTCATTCACTCATCCTCATGCAAACTGGACAAAGAAGCATCATGAAGCTATTGATAAATTATCATAACATTAAAGAAAACAGTATGACTCATGCACTATATTCCAGATCATCTGAACCCAACAGGACAGACAGACATTTCAATGGTCTTATTGTCAGGGGTGGGTGCGGGATTTCATACTTAGGGTTATACAGAAAACCGGTTATAGCTGTTATGAGGGACAGCTGTGTATATAATAATATCCTAACAAACAGAATAGCCTTAAATACTGTATAGTTGCCTAAATCATCTTAGATGGTATGTAGGCAGGAAACTTTTCTTGCAATCTCCTTTAACTGTCTAAATGCACAATTTAGTTTCCTGTTTAATTTTAATCTCAGTTTAAATAAATAAAAATAAAATGTAAAGTTTAGAATCAAAACTGCAGTTGCATTTTCAGGATTAATGAGTAGAGCAAAGCATGCCAGAATCATGCATTCGATCTCAGGAAACGCATGAGCATGACTACAAAAGGTATATGTTAAATGCAATGCAAATTGCTTTAGATGAAAGTAAAGGCAAAGAGCAGGAATCTTCTCCTAGTTAACTCTGGACTATATATATATATATATATATATATATATATATCAGGGGCGTTCCTCCGAGGAGGCAAGGAAGCAGTGTGGGAGTTTTTAGCAGTGGTGTATAAAGTACCTGAAAGCCATACTCAAGTAAAAGTACAGATATCTCACCAGAAAATGACTTTGGTAGAAGCTGAAGTCACCGTTAAGAATATTACTTGAGTAAAAGTATGTGAGATTTATTGTACTTAAGTGCGAAAAGTATTTTTAAAATCTTAAACGTACTTAAGTATTGAAAGTAAAAGTACAAGTAAATGCAAAATGGAAAAGAAGCAAATAAATAAAATATGTTCATGCTGATATCTGCAGAAAAACGGTACTCTTTGTGTGATATAGATTAAGTTAACTATATTAAATTATATAAATATAAAAAGCAAACAGAGGCATTTTTGCCGTCTACAATTTAGAATACCTTGAATTTTGAGTTTTAATAGATTAATAAATCAACGTGTGTGCACTCTGTGTGTAATAGCCTACTTGATAATGTCCGATCGCACATCATTAAAACAACACTTACCATATTATCGCAGATATACTGTATATCGCACACCCCAGACTCGACACAGTTACATAAAAACCCAATAATGATAACCACTGCATATACTTCTGTTTGGAAGGATGAAAATAACGGTGCATTTCCGTCAGTTATTTTACCAGTTATTAAATCAGCTAAAGATGCAGAGTAAGATTGCATTTATTTGAATGCATTTGTCATCATAACGAGATTGCGTGTTAATTAATCATAGCCTACCCGTCTGTGCGTCGTCTCTCTCCTAATAGAAGTGGATTGTAATTACTTACAAAACAGAAATAGATGCCACTTCTTAGTTTCTATGCTATTTTATTGAATAATAACAGGACAGCGTTGACATTACCGTCTGTAAGCGCGTGTGTACAGTCAGTGCAGGCAGCAGCTTAGTGGCTATTAACTACAATAAACTGTTCAAAATGTACATTCACCCAATTAATACGCAGTATAAACAAACATAAATTCATCTGCACTTAGATTCAAAAGTGTATAGGAATTCACAAACTGGTCCAGCTGGGGCTCAACACTTCGCTGTGCAACTGGCTGTTGGACTTTCTGACTGGAAGACCTCAGGCAGTTCGGGTCGGCAATATTTACATTTACATTTAGTCATTTAGCAGATGCTTTTATCCAACGCAACTTACAAACGAGGACAATGTGTATTTTTTCAAAAACACTTTAGAAAACTGATTCGGGCCGAGTACCAAAACAAACGTGTAGCCAATCAGCAGTAAGGGGCGTGTCTACTCATGATGTGGAGGAGAGAGCGTTCATCAGATCAGCTTTCCAGCGCTGGAGAGAACTCAAGGAGCAGAAGGCCTGCGATCGGACGCCGAGGTTGCTTTCTTCTCGGTAGGTGAGTAACATTAGTTTGGCTTTGTTTCCCAGAACTAATATATGCTGGCTTTTGCTTGAATATGCTCGTGTGTCATGTTCGCTTGTTTGTTCATCTGCAGTCGTATTGTCGCTCTCTTCAGCGATGATAAAGACACATTCATTTCCTGGAGCGTCTAAACCTCCTCCACTGTCTGTTTCAAGCGTCAGCTCCCAAAGTGTGTCCGCAGTAAAAATATGCTAAATATCACTCCCTAGATACTAGATATTATAAAGGTATTGTCGGCTAATTAAGGAAGACAATTTGTTTTTACTCAATGTATTTATAGTTCATCCAGCGCTTTTTGCTCAGAGCGCCGCTGTGCAGACGCGCATGAAGAGCTGCAGAAACACTGATTCTTTCGCTAAAACACTGCAAAAAAAAACAAAACAATGCAGCAAAATTTGATCTGTTATACATATGTGTCCCTGAAGCACAAAAGCAGTGTTAAGTCGCTGGGGTATATTTGTAGCAATAGCCAACAATACATTGTGTGGGTCAAAATTATCAGCCAACAATTGTGTGGGTCAAAATTATCCATTTTTCTTTTATGCCAAAAATCATTAGGATATTAAGTAAAGATCATGTTCCATGAAGATATTTTGTAAATCTCCTACCGTAAATATATCAAAACTTAATTTTTGATTAGTAATATGCATTGCTAAGAACTTCATTTGAACAACTTTAAAGATGATTTTCTCAATATTTCAGATTCCAGATTTTCAAATAGTTGTATCTCAGCCTATCCTAACAAACCATACATCAATGGAAAGCTTATTTATTCAGCTTTTGGATAAATCTCAGTTTCAAAAAAAAAAAAAAAGATCCTTGTGACTGGTTTTGTGGTCCAGGGTCACATGACTCAGACCGTTTAAATAAACCAGGTTTTTGACAAGATGGTTTTCTCATCGACATTCAGTATGATTAATCAGCATGTTTCATATTATAAAACAGAGAGTTCCGGTGCTTGATTCTGATTGGTTGAGCCACGTTCGAAGCTGTTGTAAATTACTCTACAAACATACACCTTTGTTTACGTTTGTCTGTTGCTCAGCAACCACTTTGTTGCAACCACAACTGTTTCTGAGGAACTACATTGTTTGGTGGAAGAATACTGTTTTTATTAATATCATTACACTTTATTTGCTCTGTTTTATTCTGTGAAACCTTACTACGTATATGGAATAACC